>NC_056729.1:186862749-186997749 GCF_019279795.1 Protopterus annectens
GACCTGATGTCTGAATGGACGATCTCTCTCTCTCTCTCTCTCTCTCTCTATATATATATATATATATATATATATACATACACATACATATCTATATATATATATATATATATATATATATATATATATATATATATATATATATATATATACACACACACACACACACACATACATGTATGTCTACAGATATACAGACACCTATATGTATTTATATGTATATATAAATTAGCAGCAGACAACCTCCCAAGTGAATACCTACAAATAGCAGCTGATGCTCTGGCCTACCCAGTATCCATCTTGATTAACCGATCTTTGTCATAAAGTTATGTTCCCACACTGTGGAAAGTGTCACATATAATTCCCCTCCCCAAAGGCGGACCCTCCACAGAATTAACCAATTACCGCCCCATAGCTATTCTCTCTCCACTCTCCAAAATACTAGAGAGATGCATACACTCTCAGGTCTCAGACTACCTCCTTACTAACAACCTCCTTTCCAATACTCAGCATGGTTTCAGACCAAACCATAGCACCACCACTGCCTTACTCTCCTTTACTAACACTATCCTTCAGCACAAAAACAATGGCTGTCTCTCCTCTGCTGCTTTCCTAGACCTATCTAAAGCATTCGACATGGTCCCACACAAACAACTTATCTCTGTCCTCAGTAACCTATCCTTCTCACAATCAGTCACCAACTGGTTTCAGAGTTACCTGTCTGACCACCAACAGTCTGTTGTATGGCAGAATGACATATCTCCTCAACTACCTGTCTCCATAGGGGTTCCCCAAGGATCCATCCTTGGACCCCTACTCTTCTCTGTTTTCACAAATAATCTAGCCTCTGCCACCACACATGGCACACTCATATAATACGCAGATGACTCAACCATCATCTGCTCAGCCCAGTCCCTAGCCAAACTGCAAAAAGTCACACAGGAAGCCTTTTCCTCTGTTGAATAAGAAGTTATGTACTCACCATAACGTTCCATCTGAGTAGGTATCTTCATTTGTCTGCAACCTTTGGGATACGGATCCGATCTCGGATCTGAGCCGGAAACTTCTATCATAGCATAGATCCGAGCTCCTAGCTCCTCCCCTTACCCATAATCCCCTGCCTACCCTGACTGACCTCAGATCAAGTTTGCCCCATAGCACAGCTGATAAAAGTGTCCCAATTGGAACATATGCTAATAACCACAAGAACGATCATTTTGGTCAGGGGGAAGGAGGGGGGGATGGTTGCAGACAAATGAAGATACCTACTCAGATGGAACGTTATGGTGAGTACATAACTTCTTAATCTGAAGTAGGAACTTCATTTGTCAGCAACCTTTGGGACAGAGTCCCCAGCTACCTAAATCTTAGGTGGCCTTCATGGAAGGATATTCCGGAGCACCGCAGAGCCAAAGGACGTCCTACCTCGGGAGACAACATCTGTTTTATAGTGACTGATAAAGGTGTGAGATGAAGCCCAAGTGGCTGCAGAACAAATGTCATCCAGTGGAACCCTAGCTTGAAAGGCCGCAGATGTGGCAACGGCCCTAGTAGAATGAGCATGGACTCCTTGAGGTGCAGGCCTTCCCGTGCTCTGATATGCTAAAAGAATACAACTTGAGATCCATCGAGAGAGAGAAACTTTAGAAACTGGCTTTCCGAAATTACTTTTGGCAAAGGAGATAAACAACTGATCGGATTGCCTATGATCAGCAGTTCTATGGATATAAAAATGTAGTTGTACGTCTAAGGAATGTAGCTTGTGCTCTCCTTTGTTTTGAAAGTTGGGGAAAAACACTGGAAGATTGATAGATTGATTGATGTTCGCTTCTGAAGATACCTTAGGTAGAAAGGACGGATTGATCCTGAGGTAAACCCTATCTGGGTGAAAGACCAGATATGGTGGTTTGACACAAAGAGCTTGCAATTCCAACACTCTTTTGGTTGAAGTTATGGCCACCAAATGGCTGTCTTCCAAGAGAGAAATTTGAGATCAACCGTGGCCGCCGGTTAGAATGGGGGACCAGTCAAGGCCTGTAAGACTAAAGATAAATCCCATGGAGGTACCACCTCTTTGACTGGAGGCCTAAGGAGGAAAGTACCCTTGAGGAAGGTCTTACACAGTTTGGAAGTTATAAGAGGGCCAGACTCTTACCCCACATGATAGTATGAGATTGCTGCAAGTTGTACCTTGACTGTGGAAGAACTAGCCCCCTGGTGAAAGAGAGAGGTTAGAAAATCTAGAACCGACGCTATTGGGGCTGTAAAAGGGTCTAAACTATGGTGTTCTGCCAAAATGGTGAAGCGTTTCCACTTACTTCGATAAACCTTCCTGATGGAAGGCTTGTGAGCTGCTACAAGAATGGCTTTGACAGGTGATGAGATCCCGGGAGTCCTTATGAGGAGTGGAACTGGAGCAACCAAGCCGTCAGCTTGAGGTTGACCAGGTTCGGAGTCGGAAGATCGAGAGGGTGAGAAATGAGATCCGGGAGGGGATCCAGAATCCATGGTGGATACACTAGGTGAGACCATAGGTAAGGGAACCACGTCTGACGAGGCCAGAATGGGGCAATGAGGATCATCTTGCTCCCCAACTGCCTGGCTTTCTGTAATAATTTCAACATCAGGGGAAGAGGAGGGTAAGCATAAAGCAGACCAGGAGGCCAAGCATGAACTAGAGAGTCTCTCGGGGACTCCCCCGGAGAGGAGATCAGAGCGAAGTAATCGTTGCATTTGGTGTTTGAAGGAGAGTCAAAAAGATCACAACAAGGTTGCCCCCATCGGGCAAATACTTGCTCTGCAACTCGATGGTTGAGAGACCATTCGTAAGGAGTCAGGATAGTACAACTGAGCCTGTCCGCTGGAATGTTGGACCATCCCGGAATGTGCGTTGCTATGAGAAAGCGGTTGGTGGAAATCGCCCATTCCCACACTCTCATGGCCTCGTGGCAAAGAGGGTAAGACCTGGTTCCCCCCTGTTTGTTGATGTACCAGATGACCGACATGTTGTCTGTCTGTACTGCAATCGTTCCTAAAGGAAGAGAGTTGTGTAGTGCCTGCAACGTCAAAAGCACCGCCCTCATCTCTAGGATGTTGATATGCAAAGAGGTCTCTACGTCGTTCCACGTGCCTTGAACTGTCCTGCCTGAAAAATGCCCCCCTCCACCCCTGGCGAGAAGCGTCTATGGTCACTGTGTCGACTGGCGGAGGTAGTGAGAAGGGACATCCCGTGTGGAGATTGGGAGACTGGAGCCACCACACGAGCGATCTTCTGAAAACCTTGCTTAAGGAAATGGGGTGAGACAGGGGGTTGCGAGACAGGGACCATTGTACCTGGAGGGTCCACAGCAGGACCCTCATGTTCAACCGGGCCAATGGCATCAGAGGGATTGCAGCCGCCATAGATCCTAGGGCCCTCAGGACCAATTCCGCTGAAGGAGTTTGCAGTTGAAGGATGGCCTGCATGTGCAACATCAGGTTCCGAAGCTGATCTGGAGTCAAGAACGCAAGCATCTGTCTGGAATCCAGTCTCGCCCCTATAAAATCCAACACCTGTGTAGGGATGAGAGCGGATTTGGTCATGTTGATGGTTAATCCTAATAGTGGAGCCAGACTGAGGAAATAATCCCTGCATGAACAAAGTAGATGCCTTGTTGGGGCCAAAAGGAGCCAGTCGTCCAGGTATGGAAAGACCTGAATTCCCTGGAGTCTCAGGTGGGCTACTATTATCGCTAGGACCTTGGTGAACACCCTGGGGGCTGAGGTGAGGCAGAAGGGGAAGACCCTGAATTGAAAGTGACTGGCTCCCAGCCGGAAGCGGAGAAACCTCCTGGAATGCCTGTCCACTAGAATGTGATAGTACGCATCCTTGAGGTCTATGGAGCACATCCAGTCGTCCTCCCGCAATAAGGGGAGGACAGATTGCAACATGACCATTTGGAACTTTTCTTTGGGTACCACCAGGTTTAGGAGAGAGAGGTCGAGGATGGACCTCAAGTCCCCCATCTTTTTTGGCACCAGAAAGAACCTGGAGTAAAACCCTGATCCGACTTGATCTGGGGGGATGGGCTGGATGGCTCTTTTTTGCAGAAGCTGCTGAATTTCTGCAGCAGCCACCTCCCTCTGACTGGGTGGAACGTCGTGGAGGCTTCTGATTCTGGGGGTTACAATAAAGGGAATTTGGTAACCTCTAGATATAATACGAAGCACCCAGCGATCTGTTGTTATGGACTCCCACATTGCTAGGTGCCTTGAAAAATGCCCCCCCCCCACTGCCTCCAGAGTGGAGCAGTCAGGTAACCCCTCAGGGGTTCTGCGTGGGCCTCTCAGAGAATGGTTCTCTGGACCCAAATTCCTGGGACCCCCTCTGCCTCTGGGGCGGCGTCCTCCCTGTCCTCCTCTGCCACGAGAGGACTGGTTGTCCTGGGCAGACTGGGATTGATGCAATTTTTGGAACCACATCTTCTTCTGACCCTTTTGGTTCTTGGAAAAGGACCTCTGGGGCGAAGAGAAGCGGACTCCGGCAAACAAGGTCTTCCCATCTTTCTCGCTCTGGACAAGAGTTTAGCAAACGGTTTTGCCGAACAGTGCAGAACCATCAAAAGGGGCGTTCACGAATGACGCCTTAAAGGGTTCCGAGAAGTCACAGTGATGGAGCCAGGCTTGTCTCCTCATGACAAGCCTGACTCCACCTGCTCTAGCGGCTCCCTCTGTAGCATGAGACAACAGCCGCATAGAGGTGTTAGAGCTTGAACGGACGGTGGCCATTCGGGAGGAGTACAGATCCTTGTCTCCCTCCGACATGGACCCTGTGGGGGAAGCAGCGTATTCCTTAATTAGATCCCGCTGCATCCGAATAACATGTGCCATGTAGTTCAAGGCCCTCATAGAGAAGGTCGCTGAACTGAAGGCCCGCTTCCCAAGATGGTCCATCATGCAAGACTCCTTGCTCGGAGGATGAACCGTGGGGCTCTCCTGAGCCAACTCTTTCTTGGTGGCTGCAGCCACCAACATGGCATACACAGGGGGACCTCTGCTCCAGTGTGATCTCTCTGCAGGGGGGCTCAAAATTTTGTCCTGGCACTTGGGGGTTGGCTCTACGTTGTCCGGTTCCTTCCAAGCCCTAGAGGATATGAGATCCACCAGGGGGTTGAGTGGAGGGGACACCCAAGAGGTAGATGGTCCTGCCTCAAATGCCTCAAGGAATATGGACTCATCAGAGGAAGCCTTGGGGGCAGACCACCCACCCCTGATTTTGAGCATTTCCATGATGTCTCCAAAGGAGACATCCTTGGGGGGGTGATCTAGGGGAGCCTTCCCCTTCATCCAAGTCCGTATCTTCGGTGAGACTCTCAGGGGAGTCTATGTGCCTCCTCTTGCACTTTGCCTTGTGAGGAATCTCTTTGGGGGGGCTGTCCGAGGAGTCCTCACGGACTGTATCTTGTTCCACTGGAACTCCTAGAGGCGCTGAGGCAGGCTGCACTAAGGGCTGGATGAGGGGAGCCAGGACCAGATGAGAAGAAATGTGGGAGGGAGCCAAAGCCAGGACTGGAGGCCTGGAAGCACTCGACAGTGCCCTCTCCACCGCAGCGAAAGCTGAGGGGGAGCCACTCTCTGACGGATCCGAGATCCGACTCCCACTCGGATCCGAAGCGGGGATCGGACCCGGCGCCGAGAACGTCGGATCCAAAGGACCAGTGTGCTCCAACCGGGACTGAGCCGAAAGCACACCGAATCCCTCGGATCTGAAGCTCGGCCAACGGCTCCAAGAGGTCGGATCCGACAAACTCGAGGGAGCCGTCGGAGCTGATGTGCCCAGCACAGTCGGCTCCGACCTACCCCCGGATCCAACGTGGCTCGGCTCCGAGCACTCCGAACCCAGAATGCGGGTCGGACAAGGAGCAATAGGGGCAAAAAAAGGGGTCGAGCTCCCCCCAGAGGGGAGGGAGGCAAGAGCACTCCCATCTGCATCTGGGCCTGGATGAATCTTCTCATCATCCAGTCCATGTCCTTATCTGACATGCTAAAAGTGGACCTCGAAGAGGCCACTGAGGCAGACCTGGAGTGCCGCCTCAATGACCTCGACAGGGACTGGATCACCTCCTCCTCGGGTCCCGAGGAGAAACAAGGGGATCGGATCCGAGGAGGAGGAGACCGAGAAGACCTGGACGGAAAAGCCCTCTTGGCAAGCGGGGCTGATGAAGAGTCCTCGGCCCGCCGCTTAAGGTGCTTCTCCCACCACATCTCTTTCCTGGACTCCCTATCCTCCGGAGCCGAAGCGGGAGGTTGAGTCCTGGTCGGAGGAAGGGAGGCAGGAGTGACCGCTACCGGGGGGTAGCGGTCACCGAAGTATCGGAGGCCGAAGCAGAGTCTGGGGGCAAAAGGCCTGCCAGAACCAGCTTCGACCTTCGATCCTTGAGTGCCCTGGAGTTGAACACCATGCAAATCATGCAACCCGAAGAGAGGTGTTCAACCCCAAGGCACCTAACGCACCAAGTGTGGCCATCAGCCGGTGAGAGCTTGTGACCACATTCGGTGCATTTTGAAAAAATGGCTTTAGGGGCCTCCGACATTACTAAAGTAAAGCACACTCACTAGGCCCCTAACACTCAAGTCACACACACATGCTACGACCAGCGGGGGAGGGACGAATATTCTAAATTAAAATTTAAGCTGAGAAGCTAAAATAATAATAAATTTAGTGTTAAGGATAAACCTACCATGCACACACAATCACTCAATCAGAAAGAAGAAAGAAAACTTTTTTCCTCACAAAAATGCCAAGAGCTCTGGAATCTAGCTGTTGCTTGAAGAGCGGCAAACTAGATCTGAGGTCAGTCAGGGTAGGCAGGGGATTATGGGTAAGGGGAGGAGCTAGGAGCTTGGATCTATGCTATGATAGAAGTTGCCTGCTCGGATCCGAGATCGGATCCGTATCCCAAAGGTTGCTGACAAATGAAGTTCCTACTTAAGATACATGGTTATCCGATGCCCAATTAATACTCAACTCAACCCAAACAAAACTAAACTACTCATCTTCCAACCCACCAAACATACTCAAAACAACTCTCACTTTAACATAACAGCAAAAGACAACACCACTATATACCCAACTGAACACACCAAATTGCTAGGAGTGGAAATAGACAATAAACTAAAATTTGAAATTCACATATCCATGACCATAAAAAAAGTCCACAAAAACTAAGAGCATTATACAGAAATACGCATCTTCTTACCAAAGCAGCAAAGATTTCAATAGCAAATTCCCACCTTATCTCCACTCTACTTTATGCCTCTCCAATATATACCAACCTAAGGCAATGCAAACTAAACCAGCTAGAAACCTCCTACAACAAAATTGCCAAATTTGCCACAGGGGCATCCTACCATAGTCACCACTGTCTCTCACTTGCTGAACTGGGCTGGCTTGAATTTCCTCACCTCCTTCAATGGTATCAACTCTCACTCGCCCACAAACTAGTAAACCATCCACTAAATGTCCCATCCCTCAAGAATCTACTCCAGCCCTATTGCACCACCAGAGCACTAAGATCCAGCAACAAAAATCACTTGCAGATCACTAAAGCCAGTAACTCTGCTGGTGAAGCACTATTCTCTTGCACCATAGCCAAATTATGGAACTCCCTCCCACCCACTATTACCTCCTTACCATCATGCACCCACTTCAAAACTTTACCAAAAGCTCACCTAAAGACATGCTGGCTATGCCCTTGCAGCTCCCACTCTAATATCACCCACCCCATCCAACCACTACCTTTCTTTCCACTCCACTAACTACCTTGATTATAGCAAGCTCAGATGCTCATAAGCCTAGTACTTATACAGTAGGAACTTCTTATTTTAACATTTGTTAATGTCTGTTATGTACTTCACAGATAAAGATTCTAGTTGTCTACTGATGTACTATGTTCTTCATCTGTAAATATGTTGTAAGTAATTCCTATGTAAATTGTTAATCGCTATGTAATCCAATGTAACTACTGTCTGTTTATTTTAACTGTGGAGCTTTTCTCCCCGGGCCTCTGCTGAAAATGAACCTACATCCAGTCAGACACTCCCAGTCAACAAATATAAATAAAATAAATAAATAAATATATGTATATATACATATATATATATATATATATATATATATATATATATATATACACATACATATATATATATATATATATATATATATATATATATATATACATATATATAGTTATATAAACATATACATATACAACTCATAATATATATCTGCACATATATAGCTATATATATATATATATATATATATATATATATATATATATATATATATATATATATATATATATATATATATATATATATATATATATATGTAGAGAGAGAGAGAGAGAGATGTCTACATATATACAAACACACACACATATGTATATAAATACATGTCCTCTAGTTTTGCATCACTGTGGTGCATGCTATGTGTGAGGGAACATTACACATATCAATACAAACATTATATAGTAGCAGTAAGTGTGTGCAACATGGATGGTTATGTCATGTCTGAACCCCTTGTTGGAAACATATTGCCCTTGTCTGTGAAGGCGGGATTGGGAATTTGGGGAAGGATAGCGGGTATATTTGTGGAGGTGTGTTCATAGGTTCATAGGTAGATACTAGGCTATCTGCCCTAGGGCATTTATAAGCCTTGCCAGAGTGTATTTGGCTTCCGCCCCCTATTAGATTAGCCTACTGTGCCTCTGTAAAGTTGGTCACAAAAGGTACCCTTTTACGATTAGTTTACTGTGCCTCTGTCTAGCAGGGACACAGGAGAGATCCCAGGGGTGAATTTGCAATTTCCCATCCACGCGTCCAAATTTCGCTTGAAGAGGGACAGCGAGGGGCTATGTCTACCTTGAATTGGGATTCTATTCCAGAGTGAGGGGAGCCACTGGGAAATGAATCTGTCCCTCCAGCATGTCCTATTTATTTTTGTGCTGAGGTTTAGGTCCCTGGACCGTGTAGCTCTAAGGGACTTGGATTTTTTGAGGTGGAGCATGTCCATTAATTCTGGGTTTGACATGGTTTTGTACGTCAGGCATAGATTGCCTCTGAGTAGGCGGTAAGCAACTGAGTAGAGCTGGAGTTTCTTTAGTCGAGCTGCATAGGACATCTGTTTGTAAACCATGATCCTCTTGGTGAGGTACTTTTGGGGTCTCTCCAGTTGCTGCAGGTATCGGGTAAGGTACATCCCAAAAGGGGCATTGTAGTCAATTATGGGCCTGATGAGTGATGAGTAGAGGGGCACAATGACCTCTCTTGATCTAGATGCGAACCCTTTCATGATAAGGTGGGCTATATAGAAGGTCTTTCTAACCACTTTGGCAATGTGATTATCAAAGGAGAGATTACTATCTATGTTGGTCCCCAAATCTCTAATTATTTCTTCCGTACTTAATGGATTACCACCTATGTGGTAATTTGTGGGCACCTTGCTTTTCCCAAAGGAGATGACTATGCACTTTTTAGCATTTAGCTTGAGGCTGTGGCTCTGGCACCAAGCATCCGTCTCTGTGAGACCCTTTTGGAGGATGCTTGTGTCAGCTGGAGATTCAATTATGGCCCCCAGTTTGCAGTCATCTGCGAACTTTGTCAGCCATAATCCACCCATGTTAGCCTGAACCTTAGAAAAGTATATACCAAACAAGAGAGGTCCCAGAACTGAGTCCTGTGGGATGCCACTTGTAACTGGTTTGGATTCGGACATGGCACCTGTGATTCTGACCATGTGGGTTCTATCTCTGAGCCAGTTTGCAACCCATCTTGTGATATACGGGTTGATATTTAAGCTGGTAAGCTTATTTATGATGCCCGAGTGGGGTATTGTGTCAAGGGCTTTTGCGAGATCCAGGTAGGCTGTGTGGACTACCTTGCCCTCATCAATGGCTTTGGTAACTGTTTCAAAGAAATCAACTAGGTTTAAGAGGCAAGATCTGCCCTTAACAAAGCCGAATTGGGTAGGGTCCAGTGTCTGGAGGCTTCCAATATCTTTGTTTATGAGTTTCATGATAATACACTCCATAGCTTTACAGACCAAACTACTGTAGCTGTACGCCATTCTTTGGGTACATATCCTGTAGTAAGGCTAAGTTTGAACAGTGTCTTAATGTGAGGGTTCAGTTCTTCTTGGAGCTCGTGTAAGACACAGCCTGGGACACCGTCCGGTCCCATAGATGCTGTGTTTTTTGCTTTGGAGAGGGCAGCTTTCACCTGTGCATCTGTGATGTCAGGGAGGTTACGTTCAGTTGGGATAGGCATTTGCTCCTTTGGGGGGGAAGGGGGGGGGAGTTTGCGCTGAATCTGTCTGCCAGGATGTTGGCTATGTCTGTAGGTTCGGTATATTTTGTACCGTTATGCAACAATTCAGAGCATATCTGGGAGTTTCCGCCCATGTTTCTGACATACCTAAAGAAGGCCTTGTGATTATCTTTAGTGTCTAGGGCAATTTTTCTTTCGAAACTGGCCTTTGATGATTTTATGAAGGATCGAAGTTTCTTGCTAATACTGATCAGAGAGGCCTTCCCTTTTTGGGATTTTGCTCTGTCATGTAGTAGCTTCCTCCTTCTGTTGTATAGCTTATTTATGGCCGGGGTTCACTAGACCGGTCTCCTGTTTTTGGAGGAGTGAGTCTTTGTTTTATTTGGGATAGCATGATCCATGCATTCCTGTAGGAGCTCATAGAATGCATTTGTAAAGGATTCTGTGGACTGGGCTGTATTATCCTCGGCCCAGGGGCTTTGAAGAATTCCACCTCAGTCTTGAGAAGTGCAAAGTTGGCATTTGAGAAATTCTTTACAGTGATTTCCTTGGCTGGGGGTGGGGACGGGATATGGATGTCCAGGGAAATTTGTTTATGGTCTGATCTTACCAATGAAGGGTTTACCTCTGGTGTGGAACTTAGATTCCCCATGTTGGTGATGACCAGGTCCAATATGTTGTTCCCTCTTGTGGGAGTGGTGACCAGTTGTTCCATTGCGTTAGAGTTTATAAATTCAAGGAACCATTGGGCGAGGGTGTTTGGGCTTGAGTAGTTTTCCCAGTCAATGTTTCGGTAGTTGAAGTCACCCAATAGCATAGTGTTTGGAGAGACCTTCATATTCTCCAGTGTTCTCAGGAATGCCAAGTGGGTTTTCTGTAATAGGGAGGGTGTTCTGCAGCAGGCTACAAACTTAAATGCAGTTTTGCCCGCTGTTAGTTGCACATGGATGGTTTCCGATGCTTTGTGCAGTGCCACTAACCTGGAGGTGTATGTATCTTTGATGAATATAGATACTCCCCCTCCTTTTGTGCTTCGGTCTGAGTTTTGGGGCCAAAACACATGGTATGAGTTATAACCTGGTAGTGCTGGGGTGCTTTCAGGAGCCTTGAACCAGGTTTCTGTTACTGCACAGACATCGATTTTCTCCATACTGAGGAGAGCATCGAGTGCGTGCATCTTGAGGTTTAGACTTCTGGCATTGAGTAGCATTACCTTTAGTTTTTTTATCCTTGGGTTGTCTAGGGAGGTGGGTTTGTCCTTTGAGCCTTGCCTAAAAAAGGCACTATGGGGGTGGCAAGAGCCTTGGCCAGTATACGAAAGCCTAAGAGTGACAGGTGCAAGCCATCCCTAGCGAAGCAACGTGGCTTGTCGAGCATGTCATCCCAGGCTGACAGACACTGGATCCCCTTTGAATGACAACAATACTTTAGCCAATTGTTGAAACTGATCATTTTGTCTTTATACTGTGGCATCATTCTTGGTGAGGGCAAGATGCTACTCAAGGTCAGGGTCATACCAGCCTGGGCTACATGGTCAGAGAGCTCCTCTATGTCTCTTTTCATGTAGTCCAGGGAGGTACGTCTCAGGTCATTCACACCAGCATGGACAATGATGGAGTCATACTTGTACTTGCTTTGGAGTGACCTGAGTGCTTGCATTATGTGGCAGATCCTGGCACCTGACAGGCAGCTTACAGTGACCTTCTCCTTGTTCAGTCTGGTGAGTGGGACGTCAGTGTGCCGGACAATAGAGTTCCCTATAACAAGTGTATTTGGTGTGTTGTTTGGCCTTAAGGGCTGTGACTGTGAGGCACACTGATTTTGTGAGATATGTGATTTGTGGGTATTGTTGAGGGGTGGCTTTTGCTTGGATATCTGCTTAGGAGGTCTTTGCTGTTTAGGAAGATTTTTATTTAGAGCCTCCGAGTATGTTTTTGAGTGTTTATGTGTTGGGTATGCAGATGCAATAGTTCTGTGTGAGACTGGATTTGTGGTGTGGGTGGTTACCTTTTCCTCCTGACTGACTGTGCCAGTCTTGGGTTGAGAGAGCTCTGCCTCTAGTTTGGCTGTGTAACTGCATCTCTCACATGTATTAGAGTTTGTTGGAAGGAGGAAAGGGTCGTCTGTGTACATAAGGCAATTGTAACATTGCCTCAAAATTCCCAGATTCACCAGCTGGACTGGAGAGTAACCTTGAAACTTACCCTTGGACATACCAGATTAGTATAGGGAACTGTTTTTTTACTGATCAGATTAGGGAAGGGAACTGATTTTTCACTTGATCAGGAAGGACCAATCGGGAGTCTAATACTTATGAGAAGTCAAGGAGGATGTAGTGCTTTAGTTAGTTTGCATTTCCTTATAAGAGCTGAGCAAGTGCAGGGCTTTAGAAAGAGAATAGAGTGATTACTTTGAGAGTTTGAACAGTTCTAAGGGAAAAAGTGAAGAGCAGACTTTGTGGAGCCTGGAATAGTTTAAACCTATTTAGGCGGCGCTGCCCAACGCTGCTCAGTGCGCAAAACTGTGCAAAAAGAGAGTTGTAGGGTTTTAAGAGCGAGAGATGAAGGAGTTGAGAATTGACCCAAAATGGCCAATAAAACTACAGCTTCTAGGTAGTAACCACTCCTCCAGGGGCAGGCAGGTTGTTCAGTGTTAACCACTCCCACTGGTGAACACAGAGACTTCTTTTTAGCCCAAGCAAGCACCGGCCTTCTAGAAACTCCCAAACAGTGCAGAACAGCAAATCTGTAACTGAATTTTCTTAACTTTTAGAAAGTGGGAAAAATCAAGATTTTTTTTTTCTTTTTGTTGTAGTTTAAATGTAGCAAAGATACACAAGCAGCAAAATAATCACAACAGTGCAATAAATGACCCCACCACTTGAGTGCTAGGCCAAAATCAGGTAAAATGCAGTTTTTAGAGATAAAAACGATTTTAAATTAAGTGCAACACAGGAAATGCAGTAAACAGGCTCTAGATGTGTTCCAAGTACTGTTACTGTTACAGATATAAACTTTAGCAAGCCAGAAAATGCCAAAAAGTAGGCAGCAAAGCAGTAAAACATAACAAAAAATCAGAAGAAAATACTTAAAATCACAAAAGTGGCTCCTTTTCTTCTCAGCGTTTTCTCCCCTTGGTAGGTGCTTCAGCAACAAATAGCAAGCCTGAAAAGACGCCAAAACCATGAGGCAGCCTGGTTTTAAGAGAGAGAGTTGTTGGGTTGAGAAAGTTGGGTTGGTAAATAGAGAAGACAGCCTTACACAGGCAGTATATGACACATGTAGTGGGTAAACTATATAGCCAAACTGGAGGCTGAACTCTCTCAACTCAGGGCTGGCATGACCAGACAGGAGGAGATGGTAACCACACACACAACAAACCCAGTCCCACATAGACCTACCACAACTGCAAACCAAACACATAAAAACACAAAGACATACTCGGAGGCTCTAATAAAAAACTTACCAAAACAACAGAGGCTCCCAAAGCAGACATCCAAAAATCCACCACCTCAAAACAAAACACATGCAACACATACTTCAATAAATCAGTGTGTCAACCAATCACAGCCCTTAAGGCCAAACACCATGCCTGATACACTAGTAATAGGTGACTCTATAGTCAGACACACTGATGTCCCGCTTACCAGGCTGAACAAGGAGAGGGTGACTGTGAGCTGCCTATCAGGAGCTAGGATCCGCCACATAACACACGCACTCAGGTCACTCCAAAGCAAGTACAAATATGACTCCGTCATTGTCCATGCTGGCATGAATGACCTGAGACGTACCTCCCTGGACTACATGAAAAGAGACATAGAGGAGCTCTCTGATTATGTAGCCCAGGCTGGTATGACCCTGACCCTGAGCAGCATCTTTCCCTCACCAAGAATGATGCCACAATACAAAGTCAAGATGATCAGCTTTAATAATTGGCTCAAGTACTGGTGTCATTCTAAGGGGATCCAATGTCTGTCTGCCTGGGATGACATGTTGGACAAGCTACGCTACTTCGCAAGGGACGGCTTACACCTGTCACCACTGAGCTTCCGGATATTGGCCAAGTCTCTTGCCACCCCCATAGTGCCTTTTTTAGGCAAGGCTCAAAAGACAAACCCACCTCCTTAGAAAACAAAAATGGAAAAAAACTAAGGGTAATGCTGTTCAACGCCAGAAGTCTAAATATCAAGATGCAGGCACTCGATGCACTCCTCAGTATGGAGAACATCGACGTCTGTGCAGTAACTGAAACCTGGTTCAAGGCTTCTGAGAGCACCCCAGTGCTACCAGGCTATACCTCGTATCATGCTTTTCGGCCCCAAAACCCGGTCCGAACCACAAAGGGAGGGGGAGTGTCCATATTCATCAAGGACACCCACACCTCCAGGTTAGTAGCAACACATGAAGCATCAGAGACCATACAGGTGCAACTAACCATAGGCAAAACTGCTATACAACTGGTAGCATGTTACAGACCACCCTCCCAATCTCAGGAACCCCACTCAGCCTTCCTGAAGACATTGGAGGATATGAATGTATCACAAAATACCATCATACTGGGAGACTTCAACTACCCAAACATAGATTGGGTACATTATTCTAGCCATAACACCCTAGTCCAAAGGTTCCTGGAATTCATAAATTCAAATGCACTGGAACAACTTATCACCTCTCCCACTAGGGGAGATAATATACTAGACCTGATCATCACAAACATGGGGACAAAATGCTCCACACCGGAGGTATACCCCTCACTAGTGAGATCTGACCACAAACTAATCACTCTAGATATACATATCCCACCTCCACCCCCAGCACAAAAGACCACAGTGAAAAACTTCTCAAAAGCAGACTTCACTCTTCTTAAGACTGAGATGGTATCCTTTAAGCCCACTGGGCCAGTGGATACCACATCCCACAATGCCGAATCCTTCACAAATGCTTTCTATGGACATCTCCAAGAATGCATGGATCATGCAATCCCAAATAAATCCAAGTCCCTCTCCACCAAAGGCAAGTGTCCTGTCTGGTGGACCTCAGCCATTAACAAATTGTATAACAAAAGAAGGAGGCTACTGCACGACAGAGCAAAATCCCATAAAGGGAAGAAATCTCTGATCAACATTAGCAGAAAACTACGTTCTCTCAGAAAAACATCCAAGGCCAACTTTGAGAGAAAAATCACTAAGGACACTAAAGATAACCACAAAGCCTTCTTCAGCTATGTTAGAAACCTGGGCAGAAACCCTCAGATATGCTCAGAGTTAGTTCACAACAACAAAAATACACTGAACCCACAGATATTGCCAACATTCTCGCTGACAGGTTCAGTGCAAATTTCTCCCCTCCCTCACCCCCAAAAGAAGAAATACTTATCCCAGCTGAATGTAATCTCCCTGTCATCTCAGATGTCCAAGTGAGAACCGCCCTCAACAAAGCTAAAAACACAGCATCAATGGGACCTCACGGTATCCCGGGTTGCATGCTACGTGAACACCAAGAAGAGCTAAACCCACACATAAAAATGCTATTTAACCTTAGCCTTACTACAGGATATGTACCTGAACACTGGCGTACAGCAACAGTCATCCCACTCCACAAAGGGAGTACTTCTACAGACCCTGGGAACTACCTCCCCATAAGCTTAACCAGCCTGGTCTGCAAAGCTATGGAAAGAATCATTATGGAACTCATAAACAGAGACATAGGGGACCTATAGACACTTGACCCCACCCAGTTTGGCTTTGTAAAGTGCAGATCCTGCCTTTTGAACCTGGTTGACTTTTTCAAAACAGTCACTAGAGCCATTGATGAGGGCAAAGCAGTCCATACAGCCTACCTGGACTTGGCTATGGCCTTCGACACAATACCCCACTCAGGCATCATAGATAAGCTCAACAGCTTAAACGTAAACCCTTATGTCACTAGATGGGTTGCAAACTGGCTAAAGGACAGAACCCATAAAGTTAAAATTGCTGGTGCAATGTCAGACTCAAAGCCAGTCACAAGTGGTGTCCCACAGGGATCTGTCCTGGGACCCCTCTTGTTCGGCATTTATTTCTCAGATGTTAAAGCAAACATGGGAGGGTTGTGGCTGACAAAGTTCGCAGATGGCTGCAAACTAGGCGCCATAGTCGATACACCAGCGGACACATACATCCTACAAAAATGCCTCACAGAAACGGACAACTGGTGCTGGAGTCACGGCCTTAAACGAAATTCCAAAAAATGTATATTCATCCCCTTTGGGAAAAACAAAGTACCCACAAATTATCACATAGACAGCAACCCACTGAGTATGGAAAAAGTAATCAAAGACCTAGGGACCCAAGTCAACAGTGACCTCTCATTTGACACTCACGTTGCCAAAGTGGTTAGAAAAACATTCTACCTTGCACACCTCATCATGAAGGGATTCACATCCAGATACAAGGATGTCATTGTACCCCTATACTCCTCCCTCATCAGACCCATGATTGAGTACAATGCCCCATTTAGTATGTACCTCACCCGGCATTTGCAACAGCTGGAGAGACCACAAAAGTACCTCACCAAGAGGATCAAGGGTCTCCAACATATTTCTTATTCTGCCAGACTAAAGAAACTTCAGCTCTATTCAGTAGCATACCGCCAGCTCAGAGGTGATCTCTGCCTGATGTACAAGGCCATGTCCAATCAGGATCTGATGGACATGCTCCACCTCAAATCCATCAGGACCATGAGAGCTAAAGACTTAAACCTTGGCACAAGTATGAATATGACATGCTGGAGTGATAGATTCATAACCCAGAGGCTTCCCATGCTTTGGAACAAGATCCCAGTTCATGTTAGGCAGAGCCCCTCACTGACTCTTCAAGAGAAATCTTGATGAGTGGATGGGAGATTGTAAGTTTACCCCAGGGGTCACATCTGTGTCACTGCTAGACAGGGGCACAGGAAACTAATTCTATTATATAAGGGGACCTTCATTGTGTCACTACTAGACAGAGGCACAGTATTCTAAATGTATTCTGTGCATTTTTGTACCATTTCATGGGGTGGCAAAAGCCACATCACTATGGATAGGCTTACAAATGCCCCAGGGCAGATAGCCTAGTACTAAACTATGAAACTATGAAACACCCTGGATGAGGAGTGTCATCTGTGATGTGGAATCCCCATGAGCCCCCATATGGAAACAATGGGAACAAGGCCCCTACCCATTGCCATTCACAACATGTACTTCACTGCCCTAAAGGTGCCTGGGCTGGAGGCTGAGCAGGAGGAGCATGTGGACCCTGTGAGTGTGTACTGAGGGCCTCAAGGTGCTGTAGCACATCCCCCAAGTCTCTGTGGAGCTCCCTATACACCAAACCCTGGACCTGACCTAGGATAGCAGGATCATGTATTTGTGTGCTTCCAGGGGGGATACCATCCCCTGAGGTGGTTCCACCTGAAGTTAGTGCACGAACAGTAGACAAGGAGGTCCCTAGATGGGTCCCACATGTGATGTGGCCTGGTACCATGGCCGGATGAGGTGGGAGAGGTGGTTTTGCTGTAAACTGTTCTCTAAACATGCCATTGTGTCACTGTTATAGAACATATGGGGGTAGTAATAGTCCACACATTCCCAGATCATGTCCAACAGCATGCATAGATATCCCCAATAACACAAAACAACAGATGTGCAGCAATCACATAGCAAACAGACCATGTGCATATATGGAATCATAGTGTCCCTTACAATGGCATGCAGATGACACTGTCCATAACAGACCAGCAATTATAGTGTCCCCACAGGGAAGATGGCTACAAACACATAGCACAAAGTGTGGTAGAATATGATATATGTCCCAATGGTAGGTATTAAATAGCCATTCCTATTGAATTGTGTGATCAGATTGTTGTTGCAGATATGGTGGGGGAGGAAGGGGACAGAGATGTGTATTAAGAACTATGGTAACCTTGCTGTATGAGTTGCTCAGATCTGTTTCAATCTTTATGTCTTTCAGACAAGATGTCACGTGAAAGACTACCTGTTTATACAGCAGACGAAAATGAGGTCATCATCACACACCTGGTGCAACACTACTAGGTGTTATTTGACAGAACAGCCTATGAGCAGCTGGAGCGGACTACCCTGTGGAATGATCTTGTCTACAGGGTAAATGATGTTGGCCTGCATAACCGCAGTTATAAGCAGGTTCAGCATCACTGCAGTGACCTACTTCGCAATGTCCATCAGCGTGCTGCTGCAGTCAGGGAGGATCACCTTGCAACATGGTGGGGGGGTCATGCCATCCATCCCCCTTGACATGTGTTGAGGAGCTCCTTGCCAGCCTCCGGGCACCTGCCTGCCCGCACACACAACAACTGGTGGAGAGTATAGTGGAGATGGGTGCTACCCACACACCGGCAGAGGAGCATGCTGGTAAGGCCACAGGGCACATCAGTAGACCACTGTTGCATATCCATCCACATCTATACAGGTAGATCATGCATATGTGAGATGGCATATATATAGTCTCTTGCTGCACAGTAGTAATAAACAGATATGCATAAGTTGTAGTATTGTGGGCTTGTACTGTTGATGTACTGTAATGCTGCACCCACCCTGTACCAATGCCATAGCTGTGGCTACTGACTCCACATCTCTCACACACTTATGTAGGTCCCTCTGGTATACCTCCAAGGCAACAGCCTGTAGCTGGTGAGTATGTTTTTTATTCAGACTTGCCAGTACACCGGTCATGTTATGGCTATGGTATATTCCATGCACACATTTAACACACCAACTCATAATGCATGCTGTACATGTTCATGTATTGTTGCTGTTAACTGCACTGCATCACAGTGGTGACCATGATGGTTTATCTGAAGGGTATGTCAAACTCCTGCAATATAACTAAAACCCTGTCATTGCAAAATGTGTCCACAGAGATGAACATAATTGTGGGACAAATGGCCTACAGTAGGGACATGTATGAAACATCACCCTTACACAGTGCTACAACAGTGTATATACCAGTATTAGAATGGCAACTGTTACAGATCTACACTATGGCATATCATAATACTGCGGTCCACAACCCTTACAACCTGCAATGTAGTCCCATCATGAGCAATGAGTGTGTAATATGGAATCGTAGGTTAGGGCAGCAAATATGAGGAATACATAAATACATACCTTCACAAACACTGGAAGGATATATGTGCACACACTCCAGATAAAATATAGTGGAAGCAGCTGATGAGGTACTGACTGCATACATTTGTCATGGAAATGCACCTTCCAGCAAGTACACGTCCCCAATGTCACACCAAGTATTGGTCTGCTGTCCAAGACATTTGGCCATCAAATGTGCACACTTACCTGCAACAGAGGTAGTCGTGGCTTGCACACATCTTACATGACATGGAGTGAGTCCCATACACAAGAGGTAGCACCCATGAGCTGGACATGTAGCCATACCTCCCATTGTATATACCATGGCAAACAGTACAGACAGTCATTTATGTGGCACGGATGTATGGGACAGGAATGATGTGGAAAATAAACAGATGGCCATCCAAGACAGATGATGCCACATGCAGCAAACTGGTCATGTGGGATGCCTAGTAACATGTCACAACACTGAAAGGGTTGCAGGAATGTCTAGCAGGTACTGGCAGTGCAATACCCATGTCAGCAATTGCCTGGACTCTGCAAAGGTGTGGCCTATGGGTTAGGGTAATTAGATGTGACAGTTGTACCATAAGAAACATTAGTCAGGCCTCTCTACAGGTAGCATATGCATAACAGAAGAGGTCCCCAAAAGGCATGCGTTGCAATCTGTACTGGTGTAACAAGACCACATTGGACCCTACAGACAGTATCACATAAGATACATGTGCTGTACAACCAATGCTTCACCCCACCTCAGGCCCACCATCCCCAACTATACCATGCCAGTGCCAGTGTACATCTGTATGTTTGCCATTCATTAGCTGTTACACACGGTGTTCAGTGTTTGGGACACTGCAAACTGACACACATGTGTAGGCCATAGTTGTCAAGCATCAGCAAAAAGGCTGAAGGTGGGGAGGGGATGTCATCATGACACAACAGTGCACTCAGCAGGGATCCAAAGGATGCTACAAATGGCTGTATCTGTGCACAGTCAGGATCAGGAACTGTGTCAAATGTAACCCTGGCTCTACAGCAATAGTGATGGCAGTGTGTGAACTCCAAGGGATGTGCACATGAGTTGACCTTGCAATCATGCAGAGTTGGCGGACATGTGTAGGGCAAACTGACCATATACTGGCAAATGCAGATGGCCCATGCTAGTATACCTCTGCCAGGAATAGTGACTGCTGTATCACACATTGTTAGTAGGTAGGTGCAACAAACCATTATGATAAGGGCATGCACACATATGCACCCACGAAGTGTATGCATTTCAATCGGCATCAGCATAACTAACACATTTGTTTGACACTGCATTTGATTGTACAGGACATATATCACATATCAGGCTCATGTAATGTAAACATATGCAGTAATGTGGTCCTATGGCATATCAAGGAAGAGGGCATTATATCAGTAAGGGTGTGTACACTCCCCACAGTCACAGTAAGGTTTAACAGTTGTCAGTGTAATAGTATTGTATTGGTCATACATGCTCTGCTGATTATGACATCTGTAAATCAGACATCAGGCATTCACAAATGACATCTGTTCACATATCATCCCAGGTATGTGTTGGAAAAACACAATAGGGGCTGTGAGCATTAGATCAGACATAACTGACATAGTAATACACATTCAGCAATGGTGTGTACACCTGTGAGGTATGGTGCACACTATATGATGTGGTGCTGAACAGGTGCACAGCAATACTGTGTACATGGGTGCAGTGTTTTCCAGGGGAAGGAGCATCACCTACTAACACAGCCCATGCATCACACAGATGTATACTGTTGCTAGCATGGATTAACTATAGCTGCACTGCATGCTGTTGTGCACCATATGTTATGCATGTTGACAGATGGGTAATGGGAGGTCTGTGTGTACTATTTTTGTGCAATCTCACCTGCAAGTGTGTGTGTGTGTGTGTGTGTGTGTGTGTGTGTGTGTGTGTGTGTGTGTGTGTGTGTGTGTGTGTGTGTTGGGGGGGGGTTAGTCTGTAAGTGCAATCTGGTGGAGTGGGGGGGGGTTGATGCAGGTAGGATGTGTGTATGTGTGTGTGTGTGTTTGTGTGGGTGTCCATGTATGCACATGTGTGATTGTGGGGTTGTTCCTACATCAGTACTTTCCTTTGGAATCATGCAGTACATGGGCATGGACTGACACATGAGACACCAGGAATACTTGTCTGATATGTAATCTCAAGACAGCTGATAGTATAATAAGTTCTGTAGTATGGAACATGCATTGGGAGGGAAACTAGACACCAGGTATACTGTTAAAATTGCAATCAGCAGAAAAGACAAAGACTACTCAGGTATGCAGCTCTACAGATGCATTGGGGAATTACTAGACAACACCAGTGAGTGTGTCCAAATATTAATGTTGTCCACACAATAATCTGATTTAGCAAGAAATCTTGCATCTACTGAGCAATAGGTACATGTGACACTCCAGTGCGTGACATCATTGAGTGACAGTAGTAGCCTCTAACCTATGGGGACCATGCTCATGTTGTCCGAACATACCCAGGGTGAACACTGAATGACAGCAGTGAGTCCTTGTAAAACCTATTCCAATCAAGTCAAAGAGGTAATGGAGTAACAGGTCATGTTTTATGATCACTTGTCTAGGCAATTAGAAGAATGATATGTTAATGATTTGTATTAAAGAGTGTACATTTCCAAGTGTGATGCAGGATGGGGAACTTACGTGAATAAACTTGGGACAGTCTGTAAACTCAGGGACAGGTAGGAATTATGGTGGAATGTCAGTGTGTGTGTGTGTGTGTGTGTGTGTGTGTGTGTGTGTGTGTGTGTGTGTGTGTGTGTGTGTGTGTGTGTGTGTGTGTGTGTGTGTGCATGCGTGTGTGTGTGTGTGTGTGTGTGTGTGTGTGTGTGTGTGTGTGTGCGTGTGTGTACTGTTAAGCAATGACATGCAGGTCTTAAATTGTGTTTTTTGTTTTCCCCTCACATGTTGTGAGTTGGGTCAGGGTCCCACCTGCATGCAAACTGATGTTGGTGTCCATACAGACACTGAAAATTATGATATGTGTGTTGAGGCACAGGTGGGCTTGTCAGAGGCCGAAACTGCACCATTGTTTGACATCTCCCTGTTATCCACCCCATCCCCACACATAGTCACAGTGCCTATACATACCCCATCACCAGTGGACATACCAGACTGACAGCTGGAGGTTGGCGGCAGTGCACAGGACAGTGTGGTATCTATGGCTGCTTTGTCTGGACACAGCAAACATAGCCGGATGTCCGGCAGGGTACCACAAAGGCAGATGTACCGGAGTGCTTGTGGGAGGGCCACTGGTCATCATGCCCCTGGCAGAAGTGCCACATCTTGTACCACAAGATGCATGTTTCAGGCTGTCATGGAGGTGCAGGTACATATGGAATGGTACACCAAACAGGGTCCGAGGCTGCAGAGGGCTGCTTTTTCATCTTTAAGTGACGACATCCATGATCTTGCAGGTGCCCACTGTGAATATGCAGAGGTCATGGATAAATGGTTGGGTGCAATGCTGGGCCTCATTGACCGTGGATTGTCTGTGCTAGAGCATGTGGTGGGAGTGGTGTGACATCCACGTGCACGTAGGCCAGCAACACCAACATCTGCTGGTCAACGTGGGTGTGCAACAACACCAAGCCACTCCAGTAGTGGCAATACCAGCCCCAACAGTGCAGAGGGGGCACTGTCCACACCACACCACAGCAGGCCACATGCACATGGCCCTGGCCAGTCCCAGGAGGGACCTGGTTCCAGTGGACATATGTCATCATCAGGGAATAGTAGCATATTGAGGCCTGTACCTGGACATGCCCGTGGAACCCCTGGTAGACAAAGTTCTCATGTCCATGGCTGGAGGTGGTAAACTATACACCCTGCCAGGTATGGTCTGCAGCTGTCCAAGAAACACCTGTATAGGGCAGCCACATGGCAGAACTGTGTGCATGCATACCCACACACAATACAAACACACCTAGAGCAACCCCATACCTACACACACCACATCACCATGCCCATATCAGTAACTTACACCCCTCACTCACAACTCACATACATGGTGTTAAATGTATGGCCCACCTTTGGTCTCTGGCAAACCAACAACACACCCTGTGCATATGATGATACCTGTGCCACATCCCTGTCATCCATAACATCAATACAGGGACAGGTGTATATGGTTCTGATGCACATGGTGACTGTACTACAGTTTACAAATGTACTGCTGTGTAACATGTTGTCAGCAGTAATGTTTAATGCTTACATGACAGGTAGTGTAGCTATCCAGACATGATGCATTATAGCTGTTAGTAACACTGAGTGATTGTGGTTTCTATAATGTTATCCATTTGTGTTGTAGGTGTACATGTGTCAGCAGGAGGATGGTCTGCTGTAATATCTCACAAGGGGTATGGCACTGTGGTGACAGCATGGCTGTGCCATATCCTGAGTAAAGTTGAACACATGTCACAGGTCTGTATAACAGTTACTGCCCACACCACATTGAAGGATGACCCCCTGGGACATGTATATTCAGCAACCTGAAGTAGATCCCTCCACATACATGCACACTCTTACTTGGCAAAACTGGGACTAGACCCTTACCTAGGTATGTAGTGATACTGATGTGTGTGGCTTTAATTACACACACCACACAGCGTTTAGGATGAAGTGTTTTCCAGGTTACATGTTACATGCAGAACATCCCCAGGCATGTACAGTATGGTAATGGGGTATGTAATGGTTGTATATGGACAATACATAGTGTGACATACCATCATATACACATTAACAAACACGTAACAGTCAGACAAACATCCGAGAGACCTGGGCCTGTCAGTGCTAACTAACTTGTCAGTGTGTCCAATGTGTTACAGGCAGGCTGCACACAGCACATGCATAACTGGGCTGGTTAGTGTTACCACTTATCTGTATGATTGATGGTGACAGTGGTCACCATACAGTGGTACATGGGACATGTACTGGGGGTACCATGGTGTAATGACAGTATACCTAGCACCCATACCCTACTGTGGATATTGTATCCACTGCAACCCATAATGACACTCTGACATACCCACCATCACACATTGACCAGGACTGCAATCCAACCCCTTGTCCATCCCAAGACTGCTACTACAGGGATATGCATCTAACGTACATGCCACAGGCATAGTAGGGTGATCCATTGTCATGCCTCTCCTATGGTCAGCAACATCATTATCTCTAATACTGTGTGTCAATGTGTATTGCAATAGGAGTATGTGGCCTTGTAATGCTGTACCCAACATATATACACACATGCGCACATGCATACACTTGCCAGAACTCAGTGGGTATCCCATGCCTATCAACCCATTTGTACAACATTGTTGTGCTGGTATTGCAAGGCTCAGGTAGCCCTTAGGGAGAGGAGCGTTACAAGGTACATGTAATGTCTGGTACAGCAGCAGCCACATCTAACCACGGCAATGGGTGTTGCGGTGGGTGTGAAGGTCATCAGGGTATTCCCAACTATAGGTGTACTAACACACAGACACTGATATCCTCAGTAATGCATATGTACACATTTGTCAGTCATGGTGTGCATCGCTGCAGGTGTTCATAGGTGTCTACCTGGCTATTGCCCATGGAGAGATGGGAAGTGTAGGGGATGCGTGTACAGTGGTATCATGCTACTTGCCATGTGCCAGCAGGCAATCTATCTACAAACACCATTGTGGTGACCATCAGGGTGAGAGGCACATGCATCAGCCAATCCTCTGGGTGTCTCATGCAAATGGCCAGTGAGGTACTCCAGTTGACATGTATGCAACATGTATTACATAACATGGTTAGTGTCTATCTTGGAGAACTGTACCCAAGCATGTTTTGTTGACTGTGGTACTCAAGCATGTTCTGTTGACTGTGGTAGTGTAGTGGTGGTACCTGTGGCATGTGGTGCATACAGGGTGGTGTGTCCTTTCTCTGCAGTCAAGCATAGGTGGCCTGTATGTATCCAAGCTGGATACATGACATCTGCACATCTGTACAGGGACTGACAGACATCAGCTCGCCAACTAGCTATGCAGTAGGATGAATGTGTTTACAGATAGACTTCTGACACCAATAGATATGCCATTACTACATGTTGGCAGCCCTCACTGACATGTGCTATACAGACAGTAGTCTACAGTTAATTTCCACATGTCAAATCATTATCCAGTAGGAAATATATAATATGTCACAGCTCACACACCAGGAACATGACAGTGAGGACTCGGAGTCCATCTATGCATGCAGGGGTGTTTGTTGCCAGTACTACAGTTAGCAATCTACTCTTGCTTAGGAAAGCACTGTCAACAGTAGTAACATCATGATACACTACATGCCAGTGTGACTGCACATAACCTGGGATACTACCCTTGTATGTAACACATTCACATGGATAAGAGTGTTGTACAGGTCATGTATACTCAAGTGTCCCACACAGGAGACTTACACCCCTTGCTACTGTAATGACAACACACAGACGCATGTTATGTACATGGCATTACATACACCTATTACAGATGTCATTACCCTGCTATGTTAGACTGGGATGTGAGCACAGGTTACCAGGGCTGAGCCATGCTTAGCAGGTGTCAGCATTGCTGCAATATAGCAGTTGAGCAGATTTGCACACAGGTAAGCGAAGCCTACATGGTGTAAGCACCCGGATGTTTAACAGTAGCTTAGCACCACTTAGCTTCGCACAAACCCGTGAAAATGTGCTTAAAGCTGCTCAAAACTGCCTTAAACACTCTGTATCCAACAGCCCTTGTTCTGCCCAGCAACAAAATATACAACCCTTGCAGGACTTGAACCCAGGACCCTGTACTATAGTCACAGCAGTTAACCACTAAACCATGACAGCTGTGAAGGCAGTTGTTGTTTTTCCAATACATCTGTCAGTAGACATATTGAATAGTATTGAACAATTGCAGTGACTTCTACAATTGTATAGTACCTGTTAGTGATATTACTGTTGCATCACATATGTTGTTTTATCTAAATATAACCATATCAGAAACATACGGTGTGATACATCTGGGAAAGTATACACAACGGTAATGTTTACACATGACAAGGATATGGATATATACATATGTAGATATATGTCTACATGTACATCCACATATATATTCATAGATATGTATTTATACACATCTGTATAGTGCATAATATATATGGCCATGTAGAGATCAGTCTATATATATATATATATATATATATATATATATATATATATATATATATATATATATATATACATACACACACACACACACACACACACACACACACACACTTCATATATGTACATATATATGTATTTATGTCGACATATATGATGATATCTATAACTATATGTGCATATGTGTCTATATATATCTGTATATGTGTATATGTATATACATGTGTATGTATATGTATATATATATATATATATATATATATATATATATATATATATATATATATATATATATATATATATGTACATATATATATATATATATATATATATATATATATATATATATCCATATATGTATGTAGATATGTATATGTCTATATATCTATATCTGTATAGCTATATATATATGTATATATATATATATATATATATATATATATATATATATATATACATTTATATATATATATATATATATGTATATATATATATATATATATATATATATATATATATATATATATACATATATATATATATATATATATATATATATATATATATATATACATATAAACACATATATGTTTACTATATGTCCAGAACATGGAGTGGAGTCATACCTCAGCACCAGTAGTCTTGGCCTCTTAGTGCAAGGGGATGTCATGTATGTATAGCAGGTATATATGTAGACTGTTGCTACTGTAACAGGGTTTGTCTTAACAAACATGTTGTGTGTGGGAGGTCACAACTGCTATTGACATTTATGCCATCAGTTACTGACAGACATCTTAAAGACATCGTAGTACAGTACCACTATTAGCACAGTAATGATGCTGTGAACTACCGCAGAGACATGACCAATATATGTGGACAGTCTGGCACACTCTGGTCAGTCAAGAGGTATACACAGATCCCCTTAGTGTGAGACATGTGGACCAAGCCTGACAATGTGGTTGTCAACAGCCATGTACATGGATATATCACATAAATACTGGACTACATATGCCCACACAGTTAAAGCATTCACACACTCCTGTCTGTCCTGACACATAACTGGTGGTACAGAGGTTACATGGCCACATAAAACCCAGTAGTTAGTGACACACACCTCTATAGCATCCCACAGCTTTGTCAGAAGTACACAACAGTTATGGTGGCCTGGTAGCAGAACATCTTGCAAATATCTGGATATAACATCACACTGGGTAATTGTACTAAGCTGCTAGGCATGTAACAAAGCACTGTGCAAACTACAGGCAGACTGCCACAACACTGGCCTACATTTCGTATGGGGGAATACACATGTACCTGCAAATATAGCAGGCTCTATAGGCATGTCACAGCACAGAGTAACAGACACCTGTGGGAAAGTGCATACCCACAACCATTGTGAATACAGCCACAGCCGCATATGGTACACAGGCTTAATATTACACTATATGAACTGTCTGATCAACACCATCCTTATACGTGCCACTCACATACTAACCCTACATATACTGGGTCATGACATAGTGTGGTCCAATGCCTGTATTGGGTATGGGACACATGTGTGTTTGGCCCTGCAAACATGTGAGCCAATAGGGTACCATACATTGGAGCATCATGTAATATCAGACAGAACAGGACCAAGAACAATGACATCTACTACAGTCTGTACACAGGCCAAGGTACGTATTCACAATACACATACTGTCGACAATCACCATATGTACACAGACCCTACTACTGTACACACAACCACAGAATGCCCAGGTTATGTCTTCAGAAATAACCCCTACTATACATAACATGTCTAGCAGTCTGATATATGACTGGCTTGTTATCAGGTATGATGTCAATACATAATGGTGTACAGAACATATGCACCTCTTACTGCATGACATATGTTCAAAGGTTGACAGACTTGTGGGTGGAGCTACAAACACACTTGGCCAATATTGGTATGTTGCTATGATACCCTCATACATTTACTGTTGTAACAGGGTTTGTTTTGACATATGTCCTGTGAGGGATATGAAGGCAATAACTCTCATGGCTGTCACCATGTACTGACTGCAATCCTCAGACTATGCTTCTGCACTTCTAAGATAGGTAAACTTTGAGTAACACAAGACACATAAGACTCCAAACACTGGCCAGTCTGCAGATAACCCTACAGGTGGGTGTTTCCTCAAACACATAACACTTTCATGACAAGTATTAAATCATATAGGCAAGGCATATCCACACAAACCCTGTTAAACCAACATTACTCCAAAGGCAGAAGAGCAACACTTACATTCTGTAGTCATGTCTGGAGCATCCCCCTCCTGTTTGTTGGCCTGTCTCCAAGGTGCATGTTGTTAGAGGTATATCCTACTGTCATCTGTGATGCTGTTTGCCAAACACTGACATGAAGTCCTGCTCACAGTGAATAGAAAGGGCCAACACCCACATGATATTCCTAGTTATAGGAGTGTGTTTCCATGCAATTGGCTATGGGAATGTTACCACAGCTATCCCACATGCAATCAGCTAGTGGGGGACTGCAATTCATGCAGAGATCATCAGCTGATCATGAGCATCCCTTATAAAATACAAGCTGCTGCCTAAGCAAAGCAGGTGTACTTCTCCACATCCACAAGAGAGGGAGTGAGAGAGACAGACCGAGACAAAGTAAGACAGGTAGGGGGTTGGAGAGTAAAACTTAAGCATGTTTGTGTCACACACTTACCAGTACAGGGTTTTAAACCCCTGCCTATGCATTGCTATCACATGTCTATACAGTTATTGCATGCGCCATAGAGCTTATATGTTGGGGAGTTGTCCAAAGGTATATTCGATGGTGAATGACATCCGCAACAGTGATAAAAGAAGGATAAGGTAGGTGTAGTACACGTGCTTGTCCACATGAACAGAAGTCAAGGTCATCACAGTCACACTCTCTCAGGGACTCCTACACATTATCATAGTTGGCAGGGTCAGGGTTAGACTTCCTAACTTGTTAGTTTGCCACAATACAGTAAAATGCAGGTATCACATGCACCACAGGGGTTATCAGGATGATGTATGGGCAAAGGGTATGCCATGGTGTCTGACATCAGAAGGCATGCTTCAGTAGGCCAATGGGAGGTGTAGTGAGTGTGAATGGTATCCAAGTCATTATACTCCACACACACACACACACACACACACACACACACACACACACACACACACACAAGATGGCAGTACTGGCATGCATGGATGCATTACTTCACAGGTGTGTAGTTGTTGACTATGCCAGAAGGCTGTACAAGGCTAGGTAAAGGGTATATCTTGGCATCAGGCCATATTATAATGGTCTGCTTGTGGCTCAGAAGTGTAGTGCCTAGATTGGCCCACACAGTTGGGTATTGTATTCAACATCCAGTCATCTGGGTTACTATTGTGGGTGACTAGTGCTATGCATTGCTTGCCATGTATGTGTTCTATAGTCCATGACATGGATGGTGTCTGGGATATACACACATCCCACATGTATGTTCTGTGACATGTGGAAGTGTACCTGGGGTGTCTGGGACATGTTGTGTACACAGATTGTTATCATCAGATGTGCCATTCCTGGCCTCATGTGGTGAGAATTGGCAATGGGGTCGACCCTGCACCTACATTGACAGCATGATACAGGTATCCCCTGGTCTCAGTGGCGTCTGTCCATGCAGGGCATGTGTATAAGGCATGGTATGTCCTTTGTGGGTTACATTTTCTGGCTCTACAGTTGCTGCAGGTGTCCAATGGAGAACATAGTGAAGGAGCATTGTATGCAATTATGTGCCTGTTGTAGGGATGGGATAGGGTGTCATGCCCTCTGTAGTCCACTGCAATCACACCATGGTTACTATCTATGGGCAATATGCAGGGAACTACCAACATAGTGGTTGTTGCCTAGCCGAGTGTGTTTGTGTATGAACATTGAGTTGAGAGTGTTCTTTGGGTAATACAAAGGTTGCCTATATTGTTCACCAGGCCTTGATGTCACATGTAGGGTTATGGATTGTCTATCCCAGCCTTCTCTGTTATTTGACATCTGTTATCTTTGTAAGGTGGACATTGTGACATATAATAGACCCACAATATAAGAAATTTGTAAAACCAGCTCCACATTGAGTGCAGTTGTTACACACTCACAGCCATCTCCACACAGGATACAAATGACAAACACACACACACACACACACACACACACACACACACACACACACACACACACACACACACACACACACACCCACACCAAGTCTCACAGTTGCCATGTCTAGGATTAGAACTCCTTACGCAGTTATAGCATGCGCCACAAAGATCACTGGGTTACTCCTTTCCCAAAGGTATATTTCAAAGTGAATGACATAAGCAGGCTTGCCAAAGAATGGCAATGGAGGTTGTAGTGACTGTGAATGGCCTCAAAATCATTGTTCTTTACACAGACAAATGTCTACACTTGCCATGTCTGGAAATAGAACTCCTTCCTAAGTAGTATATCACACTACAGCATTACACAGTTACAGGATACACCATAAAGATTACTGGGTTACTCTTTCCCCAAAGGTGTATTTCAGAGTGAATGACATCAGCAAGCTTGCCAATGTAGGGCAATGGAGGTTGTAGTGACTGTGAATGGTCTCAAAAGCATTGCTCCCAACACAGACAGGCAAACACACACACAACATTTTACACTTGCCATGTCTGGGACTAGAACTCCTATCTAACTAGTATATCACCTACAGCCATACACAGTTATAGGGCACACCATGGAAATTATTGGGTTATGCCTTCCCCAAAGGTATTTCAAAGTGAGTGACATCAGCAGGCTTGCCAAAGAAGGGCAATGGAGGTTGTAGTGACCGTGAATGGCCTCATAAACATTGCTCCCTACACAGGCAAACATACACACAAATGTCTATACTTGCCATGTCTGGGAAAAGAACTCCCATCTAAGTAGTATATCACACTACAGCATTTTGCAGTTATAGAATGCACAATTGGGATTACTGGGCTACTCTTTCCCCAAAGGTGTACTACAAACTGAATGACATCAGCAGGCTTGCCAAAGATGGTTGTAGTGACTGTGAAGGGCTACAAAGGCATTGTTCCCTACACACAAACATCTGCACTTATCATGTCTGGGAATAGAATTTCTATCTAAGTTGTATATGACACTATAGCATTACGCAGTTATAGGACACACCACAGAGATTACTGGGCTATTCTTTCCCCAAAGGTGTATTTCAAAGTGAATGACATCAGCAACTTTGCCAAGGTTGGGCAATGGAAAGTGTAGTTCATAGATTCATAGGTTCATACATTGATACTAGGCTATCGGCCCTAGGCCCTATACATGCTTAGACATGACAATTCTCTGGCTATAACTTCTTATACCCCTGTCTAGCAGGGCAGCTGACATGATCCCCAGGGTCAATTCCCTATCTCCCATCCAATCGCCCAGGTTCCTTTTGAAGAGGGCCAAAGAGGCATTCTGCTTGACATGTATGGGTAGTCTGTTCCAGAGTCTGGGGAGTCTCTGGGTCAGGAACACATCCTTCCAACATGTATTGTTCATTGTGATGACAAAATTTGGATCCCTGGCGCATGTGGCTGTGAGGGTTTGGAATTCTTTAAATGTAGCATGTCCAACAGCTGTGGGTTTGACATGGCATGGTATGTTTAGCAGAGATCGCCTCTGAGAATACAATACATGACAGAGTATAGCTGGATGATTTTCAGATGGTCACCATAGGGCATCTGGTTTAGGCCTGCGATTCATTTCATGAGGTATGTCTGCAGCCTCTGTAGTTGTTGCAGATGTCTTGTGAGGTATAGTCTGTACTGGGTCTACTGAAAGATGACTACAGTGGGACAATGGCCTCCTTTTCCTGAATGTAAAGACCTAACTGGGAGGTGTGCCACATAGGTGGGTTTCCTGATTGTTGTGGTGATGTGGATATTAAAGTTGAGACCACTGTCCACTTGTGTCCCTAAGTCTGTTATCACACTTTAGATGTTTAGTGTACTGCCACCTATGTGGTACTTCACAGGTACATGTCCCTTCCAAATGGGGATAACTATATATTTCTTGGCATTGATCTTGAGGCCATGGCTCAGGCACCAAGAATGTCTTTTTGTTAAGGCCCTTCTGTAGAATGTCCACATCATGTGAGGATTCAGTATTGGCTCCCAGTGTGCAGTCATCTGTGAACTTTGTTTACCAGTGTCCCTTACTGTTGGACTGTATTTCAGAGCAATACATGCCAAACCAGGGCAGTGTCGGGGCTGAACCCTAAGGTACACCAACTGTCACTTGTTTGGGGCTGGGGTTGATGTCAACTACATTTACAGTGCGGATTCTATCAGCACAGCCATTGGCAGCCCATTGGGTGACATAGGGATTAATGGCCAGCTTGATACATTTACCTATGATTCCAGACTGGGGAATGGTGTTGTAGGCCTTGGCAAGGTCCAGATAGGCTATGTGAACCACCTTACCCTCATCCACAGCTCTGGAGACAGATTCACAGTTGTCATTCAGGTTTAGGTGACATGATCGGCCCTTCACAAACCCAACCTGGTTAGGGTCCAGTGTTTGTAGGTTGCCAATGTCTTTGTTTTAATTTCCATGATAATACATTTCAGATCATGCACATCATACTGCTGGGGCTGTAGTTCCCAGGATCCAAAGTGGATCTCACCTTGTGGACTGGGATAACTGTATCTGTGCACCGCACAGTGGGCATGAAGCCTGAGGTGTGGCTATGATTAGACATGGGACATAGTTGAGGTGCCAGTTCAGTTTGTAGCTCATGTACTACATAGCTTGGGATGTTGACTGGTCCCATGGCTGCTGTTGTCATAGCTCTGGAGAGTGTGGTATTTACCTATGTGGACATTATTACCAGAATATGGCAATCGTTCTGTGTTGAGATGGGCCCTTTGGGGGTTGGGAGGGGGTGCAGTTGGCACTGAATAGATCTGTCAGGATATTGACAATATCCCTGGGAGCAGTATATTTAATACCATCCTGTTGTAGCTCACAGCAGTTCTGAGCATTGCCATTTAGATTCCTCACATAACTATGGAACAGCTTGCAGTTGTCCTTGACATCTTTGGCTACATTATGTTCATAACTAACTTTGGTGGATGTTATGAGGGATCTCTGCCTCATACTGTAGCTGGTAAGGGAGTATTTTGCATCCTGGAAATCCCCCCATTCCGGCAACAGTTTCCACTTTTTTATTGTACAGTATGTTTATGCCAGGGGGATACCACATTGGCCACCATCCTTTTCTTGGTGGGGGAGTGTCTTGGTTCTATATTGGATGGCACGATTCATGCATGAGTGGATGTGCTCATACAGTGCCTTCATGTATGATTCAGCAGTCATCCTTTCAGTTCACATCTGCATGGGTGTCATGACGTTAGTTACATCTGACATGTGTAGCATGACAGTGGCTTTGGAGATGTGTGTTATGGAGGTTTCCTTACTGGGGTGTTGGGGAGGGATGTTGATGTTAAGGGTGATTAGCTCATGGGCAGACATGACCACCAATGGAGTGACCATAGGTGGGGAGCATTGATTTTCCATGTTGGTAATGACCAGGTCTAGGATATTTGAGCCCCTGGTGGGACTATAGGTTACTTGATCCAGGAAATTGGGAATTATGTCATCCAAGAACCGTTGGGCACATGTGTTGGTACACAAGTAATTTTCCCAGTTAATGGCAGGGTAGTGTAACTCACCCAGTATTAATGTGTTTGCTTGTATCATGATATTTCACACTATGTTTCAAAGGCTGTAGGGGGTATCATGGGGCACAGTAGGGGATCTGTAGCAAGCTATACAATTTGGAATGCAGTCTAATCTACTGTTAGTTGCACCGGGGGTATTTCAGACACATTATGCTTGGCAAGTAGTCTGGTGGTGTGAATATCCTTGGTGAATATGGACACTCCTCCACCTTTATTGTTTTGGTCCTGGTTTGATGGCAAACAGTTGTCATGAGAGCTGTACCTGTTGTTTCAAGGGCGCTCTCTGGAGCCTTGGATCAGGTCTGTGTTACTGCACAGTTATATATGTTCTTCATTTTTAGGTGTGCGTAGTGACTGTGAATGTCAATAAAACATTGATCCCTACACACACACAACCAAACACACACAGTGCTTCATAGTTGCCATGTGTGGGAATAGAACACCTACCTAAATAGTTTATCATAGTACAGCATGACACAGTTACAGGACACACCACAAAGATTACTTGGCTCCGCCTTCCCCAAAGGTGTATTTCAAAGTGGATGACATCAGCAGCCCTGCCAAAGTAGGGTATTTGAAATTGTAGTGAGTGTGACTGGCTTAAAAAGCATTAGTCCCTACACAGATCATCACAGGGAATAGAACTCCTACATAATTAGTACATCACACTACAGCATTACGTAGTTATAGGACACGCCATGGAGTTTAATAAGCAATTTCTTCCCCAAAGGTGTATTTCAAAGTAAATGACATCAGCAGCCCTGCCAAAGTAGGGCATTTGAAATTGTAGTGAGTGTGACTGGCTTAAAAAGGATTGATCCCTACACAGACAAATAAACACACACACACAAAGTTTCACTGTTGCCATGTCTGGGAATTGAACTCCTACCTACCTAGTATATCACACTATAGTGTTACACAGTTATAGGATGTGCCATGAACATTACTGGGCTACTCCTTCCCAAAAGGTGTATTTCAAAGTGAATGACATCAGCGGCCCTGCCAAAGTAGGACATTTGAAACTGTAGTGAGTGTGACTGGCCTAAAAAGCATTGATCCCTACACAGACAAACACACAGAGATGCCACATCTGGGATTAGAACTCCTACCTAACTAGTATAGCACACTACAGCATTACACAGTTATAGGACATGCCACAGGGATTAATGGGCTATAACTTCCCCAACATTGTATTTCAAGGTGAAGACATAAGCAGGCTCACCATAGTAGGGGAATGGGGAGTGCAGTGTGTGTGCATGGGCCATAACCAATTCATCTAGAGGCAGACACACAACACTCAGGCATAAACAGGTTTATATTCCACATGTACGTGTATACAACTGCTAGATGACTACTGACTTGTACAGTCATGTTACACAGTTTGCACAAGCACCACAGACACTATAGTGCTGAGGGATACCAGAGGCAAATGTCTACGGTGATTGACATTTGCACATCATGTGGTTTTAGCCAATTGGATGTGTGCTGGGTGGGACAGACCTCATGATGGGAGGCTCTTTGTCACTGTCACTCTCTTCCACACAACTATGTATGTGTATTTTTGGCATATTATAGTGTGTTTTCCCTGGATATGTGTGTGTATTCCTATCCAATGTGCGTGCAAAGCATGACTGGTGTGTACTGAGTAGTGTATGCAATGACATCTGCGACTGTCAGATATGTATGGTCCACTGTTGTTGCCAGACATGGGCTTCATTTCTAGTGTGTGAGCATGCCCAGTATGACCTTTCAGTATTTTGTTGTCTGACATGGCCTTCATTTCTCTAAGTGTGCGAGCATGCCCGGTATGAACTTCTGTATTGAATGTGTGAATCCATTCCAGGTAGATTGTACTCCAGTGCAGACTTTTGTGTTCTACACCTACAGCTAGCAAACTGTTTCTGCAGGATATCTGTAGATCAGTTGATAATATGGGGTCAAAATGGGCAAAGGATAGTGGGTTACTGTAGGTAATTGTGTCTGTGCTGCTTCTGCTACATGGTCTTGGTGTTAGCAGAGATATTCAGACATATATACTGTTTTACACTGTGATGTTTTATGTCATCAAGTACTGTCAGGTATACCTATTTGCTTGCAGTGATGTCCTGGGGAACACAGGGTGAATGCAGCTGTGTCCAGTATTGTGGTCAGCAGCCTACATATTCTTGCACAATCATGCCATTCTGGAGGGGAAGCTATAGACACTTGCTGCTGGGTCTGTGTAAATGGTTCGGTACCTTGGTACAGTGGTGGCAGAGGATCCCATGCTTGTACATCCATTGACATGTCAGTATGGCCATATACTGTTGTGGCCATACCTCACAGCTGTACAGATTCATACAGGTTACCCAGAGGCAGGAGTCATAATTCTGGACATTACCCCTTCACATTGTGGTTTACGAGCAGGTTTGTAGCCACCCATTCTTGTGTTTGCAGCCAGGGATAGTATGTGCGCATGGCTGAGTTTCGGACTTCAGACACTCCATGCCACCCATGCTCCTACCCCCCCTCTATTATTCTATCCTCTTCCATACATTATGCAAACATTATCTGATATGTTCCCTATAGTTATCACCTCATCCCAGCAGTAATTTGGTGTTGGTCCACACTTCATGCAGTAGGACATGGTGGACATGTTACTGTGATTTGTCCACATGCCCTTGCATTTTGGGTCTGGGGACTGTGTTATGTTGTTATTTGGGAGTCCATGACATAACATACATTGGCAGTATGGGTGAGACACAGGCCTTTAGCAGAGGACTGTATGCCATTTGGTAGTGATGCAGGCCAGCTGTAGCAGGCCCTTGCATTCTGTCACTCCTACAGTCCCAGACTGCAAAACACTATATTCCCCTGGGGTGACAGGGTAGGTGTGCAAGGTGATCAAGGCAATATGTTCTGTCATTATTGATCCAGTGGTGTGGATGCTGGCAAGGTGTTACTTACAGCTAGGGACACATATGCATGGCACATCTATTCTGCATGCTGCATTCTTTAGCTATTGCCATACAGAGGTGGGGGTCATATTGTCCTCATTCCCAACAGCATGGATAAGACTGGAGAGGTACCTGTGGGTGGTGGTGGGGTGAGCTGGGTGCATGTGTGCTATGGTCTCTACTTGCATCTGACTCACAGATATGCATGGGGCATTCCACTTATGCTGGCTTGTGCAGGGACATCATCTGTTTCTCAATACGTCATTCTTATGACCTTTATTGTCTGCAAGTGTTTGGCCAGAAGACATCTGTATTCCCCTACTATAAGCCCAAATAATGTGCTGCTAACCTGTATGTACAACTCCAAGTGTGTGCCCATTTGACAATTACATATTATACACTGTCTGTCTGGGGTACTTCCCCCTGTTTACTGCTTGTATGTATGGGCCCACATTCATGCCATGTCCATCTTTCAGATGGTGACACATATTACTTTCAAACATTTACTATGGCTTACTGCTGGAATGTGTTTTGCTGGGAAACATTGTGTTTGGCACTGCAGCTGTGAGAACTTGGCCCTGTCATTGGCAGTACTGGACAATGGCCACCAGGACAAACCTCACAATGCATACATACTGACCACTCTCACACAATATACGACACACACCAGCTTAGCACACACAGCCCTGCATATTGTACACATATTACAATCTATCCTGCTACCTTAGCCAGCTCAGGTAATCTCTGCTCCACTGTTATTATACCTACACATGCATGTTACTACATTTCTACATAGGATTGGGGGGAGCATACCTGACTGTTATTACATTTCTACATAGGATGGGGGGGGGGCTCACCTAACTGTTACTACATTTCTACATAGGATTGGGGGGGCACACCTGACTGTTACTACATTTCTACATGGGATTGGGAGGCACACCTGACTGTTACTACATTTCTACATAGGATTGGGGGGGCACACCTGACTGTTACTACATTTCTAGATAGGATTGGGGGAGGCACACCTGTCTATTGCTACATTTCTACATAGGATTGGGGGGGCACACCTGACACTTGTACACATTTGATATGATTGTACTGGTATTTCAGGTACTCTATTTCATTCTATATTCTAACCTATCATGCTGACTAGAGGCGTATCAGTGTACTACAGGTCTTAGGTCTGATTGACCTATATTTCAGTTTCTCACTTCTTACCCTTCAGAACTAACATCACACTGCCTGACCTGTTGTAGTCTGTCTGTGTAGGTATTGGGGGGATGTTCTCCATAGCCATCAATCAGAGGCCTTAGCACAGCCTTTGTTTGTGTTTGTCTACATCTGTCCTGCTGGCTGAGACTTTTGTTGGGTATGTGAGCCTCCCTGACTGGCATGTGTGTGTCCTATGGACACACATGTGGCCCAACAAATTTCCTGCAGTGAGTTTTGTCACCTTGTCTAGTACTGGCTACTATGGTGACACCAGTATCTGTTACAGATCTCAAGCTGCCACTATAGGTGTCTACTATCTGCAGGTGTCCCATTCAGCCACCCGATTCCCTTACATGCTCACATCCATATCATAGACACAAGTAACGACACATACTACTCCATTCGGCAGTTGGTAGAAAGAGTGACTTACCTTGTGGCTGTGCCAATATTGAGGATGGTGCTGGAGGGCTGACTATGTCCTATGCATATATTACAATCCATATACATGGTTAAGCACAGGTAGTGTCATGCTTGGCATCCATTTTACTGTATGTTCAAGTCAGAGAGAGGTGTCATTCCCTGGGTCCCTACAGTCTCAGTGTATGTGCTATGCGTTGCCTCTTTGCCAAGGCCTGGGCATACCTGGCATGCCTCCTTCTGCCTACAAGACAGGCTCACTTTGTTCCTCCTCTTAGTCACTCTGTGCCTGTGCAGGCCTTGGCAATGGTGGGGGGCTGTGTGGCCCTGCCCCTTGCTGTTCCTGCTGCAGCTGTTTCTGCAGGATCATATTGTGTAGCATGGCACATAAAATGACAATTTGGGTACATGTAGCTGGTGAGTACTGCAAAGCTCCAACAGATGTGTCCAGGCACCAGAACCGTGACTTGAGCATCCCAAACACATGCTCTATTATGATTCTGGTCTGTGCGTGTGTGTCTTTATGTAGTTCTTTTTCGGGAGTGTGTGCATTTCTGATGGGTGTCATCAGCCACGGCTCCAATGTGTAACCAGCATCCTCCACTAGGTGACCATAATGGATGTCCCCATTAGCAAACCTTTGGTAAAGCTGCGACAGATGCCAGATGTGGGAGTCATGATAGCTTCCAGGGCAGCCAGCATGCACATTCATTATAATACCCTGGGCATCGCACATGACTTGGCAATTGATGGAGGGGAAGCCCTTGCGGTTGATGTAGACCCTACTCCCCTCACCGAGTGGTGTTTGATGCATATGTGCGTGCAGTCTATAGCACCCATGACCTCAGGGTATTCTGCTATTTGGTGGAAGAGATGCATATTGCTGGCCAACACCTCACGGGTGTTGTGGAAACATATGTGCTCATCGGCATGTGCTGACATGGCATCCAGAAAATGGTGGAGAACCCTGGATGCTGATGTCTGTGAGATCCCCATGATATCCTCAGTTGGCCTTTGGAAGGTACCTGTGGCTAGTATTCTTAGGCCTACACATACCTTGGTATCCACTGGGATGGGTTCCCCTCTGTTGGTTCTGTGTGTGAGGTGTTGCCGGCACAGCTCAACAATTTGCTGTAGGAGGTCCCTGTCCACCCTATAGTGCTCCACTATCTCCAGCTCATGTTGCCCCTGGTAGGTTATCCTGGGTCTGTGCACTCTTCTACTCCTCACTGTGGGTTGGTCGACAGCATTCACATCCTCACCACTCTCTGCCTCTTCCACATGTTGATTTATGATAGCTGCTGCAGCTCCTAGCATTTTGTTGCTTTTGTTTGGTAAAATTTCCCCACTTGTGTGCATTGGTGGTGCAGAGTTTGTGGGGAAAAAACAGAGGGAATGGAGTTTGCATAGTTTATAGGGGTGTGCTGTGCTGGGCTTGTCTGCTGCCTGTGTAGTTGGCTGATTCTGATACATTTCACCTGCAAGCTATGCTAGTTCTCCTTGATTGCCTTCCTACTGCTGTTTTCCCTTCCCATTGCCTTCCTGTTTAAGCAGAGGGGCGCACCACACAAACACAGTGCTCAGATGTGCACGGAGCTGCTATTTCTTAGTTTACTTTTTTTTTCCTTTAAAACCCGGTGTGTGGCACGCACACCCACTTAGGCAATGTAAATAGTGCTAGGCAGCCTCAGACACACACCCTTGTTTAACTCTGCTAAGCTTGGGCAAACCCAAGCCACAGGGCTTCAATAAGCTTACAGTATGCTGGACACACCTCTCTATGATGTCAGCTAGCTCCTAAGCTTGCACCATGGTCTTCCTGCACCGACAAAGTTGGCTGCAGGCTAGCCATGAGCGAGAATCTGGGATTCAGTATCATTCCCCTCATTTGCATAGGATTGCCTGTGAATGCCTAGTTACAAGTCCCACACTGAGCCTTCCCCCTTAGCAACCACTATTCACTGGCCATGTTGTCTTTTGCCTGCCATTGGGTATAATGGCAAAATTGTGATTTTGGATACAATGCTTATTTCAGGTTTTTTTTTTTTCATTTTCAGCCTGATCCCATTTGCGCACCGCTGCCCTACGCTTAAACGGCTGAAATCGGCTAAAGAAATAAAAGTTATTTTTTTATTTTTGCAACTGTTTTCCATGCCAATGACCATATATTTGGCCATTAGCATGCTTTCAACATAATATACACCCTTTACTTGGAGCTGTCATGGCTCCGTTTTGTAGTTGGTTACTAACTGAGTACATTTCTGCAGACTACACTAGTACTGCATGGCCAGCTGGTAGCTTCCTGGATCAGAATTTCACCCCATTTGCATAGTTTTCACCTGAAAATTGGGTAATTTTCATACAGGAGCTGTGTCTGTGCAAGAATAGTGCAGGAGCGCTCGTGCACATCCCGGGAGCTTATTCCTGGATCGCACAGTGACCGTATTGCCTCCAGCGGCTCCTGCACTATTCCTGCACACCATGCAGAGCTTGCTGAATCCTGGGGTATGTATTTTTTAATGCTGTGTAATTTATCTTGCCACTGCAATATACCAGCCTGCATTTTATCAAGAATATGTTTGCCATGATAGCTGGAAAAAGTTATCCAGATCAGTATGAGGACAATTTATTTATAATGAATTAGGTTCTGTTATGATGACTATTAAATATGTTACTATTCATGTTGTTGATATAAATGATAATGGGGATTAAAAAATGTGCACCTCATATCAAGGAAAGTATTGTGAGAAGGCACAAATGAAAAAACAAGGTTAAGGTGTCAGACTGATGTGTAGTTTGCAAGGTTGCACAGTGGAGTGATGTGCAGCATGCCAGTGGCTAATTATGAAGAAAGCCCACTCTGCCCAGGAAAAGAATGCTGCACATTTGACCATCAAGAGATTCTGGCAGCACATGTAAATGTGGTAGTATGTGGCCATAGTTTGTGCCAATAATTCCTTTCACATGACAGAGAACTGCTGTTTTTGTGATTTTGTATAACACTGCAATTTGCACAAAGCTGAAAGTCACTGTTTGCTGTTACTAGCTGCATATAGCCATTACTGTTAATGACAGAATGTACTAGAACAGGTCAAAATGAAATAGACATGTTTTAACAATTCTCTGTATTGCTTCTTCGTTTTCAGATTGTTGATCCAGCTATGCAGTGTTTTGTAATGTGTACATGTGTGTGTTTCTGTGTAAGGGTGTGTGTATGTGTGTGTGTGTGTGTGTGTGTGTGTGTGTGTGTGTGTGTGTGTGTGTGTGTGTGTGTGTGGTAGTGTGTGTGCATGTGTGTATGTGTGTGCATGTGTGAGTTTGCATGAGCATGTCTATGTGTGTGTAAATGTATTTATGTGTTTGTGTGTGTGTGTGTGTGTGTGTGTGTGTGTGTGTGTGTGTGTGTGTGTGTATGTTAGTGTGTGTGCATGAGTTTGTGTGAGCACGTTTATGTGCATGTAAATGTATGTTTGTGTGTGTGTGTGTGTGTGTGTGTGTGTGTGTGTGTGTGTGTGTGTGTGTGTGTGTGTGTGTGTGTGTGTGTGTGTGCATGTCAGTGTCTGTTCCTGTGACCATGCCTCTACTACATGGCTGCACAGGTTGGTACGGCACCTTAATTTGCAGTTGTTTAAACTGTTTGGGTGAGTATTTCTTAAACCATTTGTTTGCATTCTAGTATAATACAGCACAAGACAGAGTATGCTGTATTCTGAATTACATTATTGTAATACTTGAGTTGAGTAATATGCACTGCTGAGCAGGATTTTTATTACTCCATCCAAATTTCACACTGAAAACCCAAAATGACAGCATAGCCTATACAGAAAGTAGATGTAAACCCTTCCATCACCATATCCCTCAACTGCTGGCAGAGACCTCTGATGTCAGAATATGTTTCAGTAATTGTTCTGCTCTTCCGCCTGGCCTGATTACTGGCTCATTTCAACATTCTTGATCAAGCAGCAATACCCAATTCAAAGCAAATGCACTAATACTGTCAGTGAGTGGATTCCTAGAGGATTGTTATCAAAATGCTTAATTGTGAACAAGCAGTTTATATTCTCCTGTACATTTCATATAAATCTGTTTGCATTGTGGTGTAATGACAGCAGTTAATAGTACAGGTTATTGCTTCCTGCAGTAAAAGTTACTTTTAGCATATAAAATAATGGGTGGTATTCATAATCATTATACAAGATTGTTAAGGCTATCTACACTGTCTGCAAATGATCACAGGTAAATTACAATTCACAGAGACCACTTGCAGTAATGCATGATGGCAACAAATAAGCCTAAGCAAATTAAGTCATAATGAGATGAAAATGAGGAATTATGTAAAACAGAAGATGCTAATGAAGTATTTGCTTGCATATTTGAGATTCAGAGTACAGTGTTTATGCTTTTCCACACACCCGCAGATATGTTAATTAAAGAGGAGTCTCATCTATTCTACCAACTTTGCAATCCTTAAAGATACTTTCACTTGCTGCTCTCCTTGTTGTTTCCCATTGAGAGCTGCTAGTCTTGGCTGAGCCCAGTGGCATTCACCAGCCAAGAAGGAGGATAATAAGTAGAGAATAACACAATATCATTTTGATACTCAGGCAATACTTGACACGTTTATAGTGGAAAGGGATATTATAAGGGTCTTATTGAACATGTATGACCCTCGTAGGTACACGGATGAATGCTGGGACTTCCTATCCCTGTGGATACTAAGGTATGTATAACCCTCGCTATACTTGCCATGAGGACCATCCACAGACAGACTGAGGACACACTGAATATCCCAAAGGCCTCTGCCTGGAGGATACTGCAGCAGTTCCTGGATGTACTCTTGGCACATGTACATCTATCTCCCATTGTCACCTCAGGACACACCCAGGACTATGAGTGCCTTTTATGGGATGGCACGTTTCTTTGAGGTACTCAGTATACTAGATTGCACCCATGCTGCAATTAGATCCCCATATGGTCCATAGTATTAGTGGTACCATAATAGGAAGGGCTACCATTCCATCAGTTGCCATGAAGTGGGTGTTGCATGGGGGTGCATCACTAATGTTTCTTCCCAGCATACTAACAGTACACATGATTCCTATATCTGGTAAACTGTCTCACTCTACTGCCTCTTCCTGTGTGGTAGGATTCCCAATGGTCATCTTGTTGGTAAGTGGACAAATATATTTTTTCTTTTTCTCTATTTTATTTAAGTAGTTATTTATGGTAAAATGTATTGCTGAATATTAAACCACTTTTTCTTTGTTTTATCTCGCTCCATTTCCTTCTCTCTCTATCTGTTTTTTTTGTCTTTCAGGTGATGTTGTATATCTACTTGAGCCATGGCTCATGACACCAGTGAGACATCTAAGTGGAACTGCAGAAAAGAAGTTTAATACAGCCTGTCTCAACCCTATATTGTCATTGAGAGGAGTTTTGGCCACATAAAGAGTCATTTTAGGTGCCTGGGTGAGTCTATGGGGTGGCCTGCAGTAAGACCCCACTACTGCATTTTACATTGTGCATAACATGATGAAGTACCAGCCTTGTGGTGAAAAGTCCCATGCTGTCACTGCAGCTCCGAGTTCTAGTCCTGCTATGCCTAATGATGACCAACTGGCAGCAGTAGTAAAGGACACATGCGGCAAGCTCATGAACAGCACATGGTAGCACAAGGAAAGCAGTCACTTCTACTCCAGAAATAGAGACCATGACATTCAGATTAGTGTTTCCTTTCTTGTAATAAAACACATAGAGTATAACTGATGCTTACATTGATGTCTGTGGGTTAGGCTGTGTGGTGCATGGTATACTGTCAATATTCATCTGACATTCCTTCTAATATTTAACTATATATTTTTTTAATTTCAGAGCAGTTACGCCTATTATTGTTTGTAAAATTCATGCCCGTTTGCTCATTGACTTATGTTCATTTATGTTATATTGTTGTAAGGCATCATTTAAGTAATCGCATTTTAACTGTTTTGTATAGTAAATTCTAGTGAGGCAGTTTACCTAAGTATGCATGAACTGAATGTTTTCAAGGGGTAAAGTAGTACAAAGTGTTAATTCAGTATTTAACATAACTTCATACCTATTTGAATGAAAATGTATATCATATTGTTTTTATAATATGCAATGATTAATCAGTTTGAAGTATGCTGTCTGTTAAGGTACTGCACAACAGATTATTTTATTTTGTCATGCACAATAATTTATGGCCACAGAGACAAAACATATAATTTGTGCAGTGGAGAGAGTAAAGTGGCAACAGTGTTTTTTTTTTACATAGCAGGATGCATATTTCAGTCAGTAATTTTCTTATTAGTGTTTCCCCTGATAACTTGTGTATTACTACTTTTATGTTGTATGTAATCACCTGTAACAATATCAGTGCATACAGCATTAATGGTGCTAATGACTGCAAATCGTAGGTTATGACACACAGCTTTCTTTCCACAGTTCAATGAGGATTTAAGCAGTACCATTAGAGAAATGAAATGCATACAGTTACAAGGTGTTCTAAGTCCCTCCATCCTATTTTTTATTAAATAACGTACCCCTCTTCGAGTTAACCGATCCGCTGTGTTTGTGAAGGTGAAATTGTAGATAACAAAAATGTTTCACTTGATTTTCAGTAGGTCAAAGTAAACTGTGTTATACGCATCTCCTAAAGATAGGCCGGGTGATGATACGAGTGTTTTTTACACTTGATAGTAAACTGTGTTATACGCATCTCCTAAAGATAGGCCGGGTGATGATACAAGTGTTTTTTACACTTGATTTTCAGTAGGTCAAAGTAAACTGTGTTATACGCATCTCCTAAAGATAGGCCGGGTGATGATACGAGTGTTTTTTACACTTGATTTTCAGTAGGTCAAAGTAAACTGTGTTATACGCATCTCCTAAAGATAGGTCGGGTGATGATACGAGTGTTTCTGAAGAGGGGCTGTCATGAAAGCCAGATGGGCAGTTGGCCCAACATTGTGACCTACTTGGTACAGGTGATCCTGCAGTCATTGATCTGATAGTGCTGTGGGACTATGATGGGGACCTCAAATGTGAGGGCCTGTTAGGTGTAGCGAAATGCTGACATGGCCTGCATGAAATCTGCTCTGATTTTTCTCTCAATTGATTACAATACGTTTCCTGAGAAGCACCTGTATTCTCATTTGATCTGCCCCCACTTGTCTGGGCAGGGGCACTTCCTTTTCCCTTCCAAGACTGACTCGTACTTGAGTTTGATAGGTCCTAACTCATGTATGATTGAAGGTGGCCACAGATGCTTGTTGTGCCACCATACTATGCATGTGTCATCATGGCATTATCACTACTTTGTGCGATTCCCACGTAGTGCTGGAAATCCTCATGTGTGCCCTAGAAGTTTCTGCCATTTTCCATCTGACTCACTGTGGCAATGCACTGACCCCTAACAATGTTACAGCACAGCTGCAGCTGGGCAGCCATTGTTTTAAATGTTTCCTGGAGTAGATGTGATATATTCTTGTACCTGGATCCCCTTTGTAAAGGTGTCACTGTGAACAGTGTTACCTCTGAATGTCTGCTATCATACTGAAATGTTTGTCTGGGTTTGGACATACTGGTGTAGAGGTGCAGGGGTTCTCCTGTACAAGTGTGAGTGTGATGTCAGCACGTGCTTGACTTTGTAATGCACAGCCACTTTCTGCAGAATTACTAACTTGTTGTGGGGTGTAGGCCCTACCATTAAACTTGAAGAGTGTGTGACACTTTCCTCAGGCTGACTCGTAAGTATAACTATGATATCAACATCATCATATTCAACAGCTATTCTGCTGCTGGTATCATCCAAATGTATTGGTATAGTGGAACAGTTTGCATCTGCTGCTGACACTGTAATATGACTTGAAAACATTACTAATAAATTCATTTTATGCACTACTGTGTGCTTAGTAAAGGGGTTTGAGGGAGTCTTACCATGTACACTGCCTTCATTGTCATTCTGTGTAGAGGTGTAAGGTTCACCTGTTATTATTAACTGTCAAGTGTTTAATAAAAGTATTACATGTTAGTATTCATTTCTCTATATGGATATAAGTTAGTCTTTTTGAATCAACCTTCTTGAACAGACAGATGTTGCTCCTGCAGACATTGGTAGTAGCCAGTATCCACACCACCTCTAATTATTCCAGTGTCATCAACTTCTATGTCACAGTCTTCCCCATGGATGGAGAGGAGGTATTCCTCATCAGGTGTTAAAGACGTAATTAGTGAAGCCTCCTCCCAATACTTTTATGGCCAATTGCATTATGCCTCTCCTTGCCTTTAGTACTTCCTATCATATCATTTGCCCTCTTCCTGCACTGTGTTAATGTGTGGTTTCTTTCACCAATTGCATTAATGTCCATTCTGACTTGATTTCAGGCTTTTGTCCTCTCAACTTGCATGGTCCTCCCTTTACCAGACAGACATTTTCCATAGGTGTTAAGGGCTGTCATAGGGATGCATTTTTCCTCATAGCTGAAGTTGCCCATTCTCTGCCTTGACCCCTTGTTCTGCATCATTATTACACAAAAAAATAGGCCAGAGTCATACACAAAAATTATTCAGTGTAATCATCAGTCAAGCAGCACAGCAATGAAAGTGTGCCTTCTATCCTCATATAAAAAAGGTAGGGTACATAAACCCCATAATTATATACACATGCAAAATCTCAGTTTAGCCAAATAAAGTGGTGCTATAGTAATGTCTGCACTGTCATAAACATTTTCACGAGTAAAGCAATCAGTTTTTTTTAACAGTCACCCTTCCCCTAGCCCCTATCACTGTCTTGTATTTATAATACTATCATCTTTCATTTTTCAGTGACACTCAGAGATCTCTAAGCAAAGCCATGTTGTTCTGCAATCAGCAGATCCTTACTACTTTATAAATACAACACTGCATTTCTGCCATGTATGCATAATCACTATATGACACCAAAGAAAATGATTTTCTCTGTGATCACTAATAGTTTCCACTGCTGTTGCCATGATTTTCATTTACAAATGGCATTATTTTCTACAGCCATCATACTATACCTATCCTATGATTAAAACAAAACATTTTTTGAAGTGACCTCACTAATTTTATATAATTTTGAAGTGTTTCATATTCATTTACAATATGTTTATTATTTTCACCACCTAAAACAGTATTTGCAAGTTAATATACTGGTGTTGAACTGTTTCATATAAATTCAGGTCCATCTATGCATTCTGTATGCAAATTAGGCCCTTATGCATTTATTTCTATGAATCATAGTAATACCCAAACATGTGCAGCCACTTATACACATAAATAGCTCTTAGCTATTCATGAGTGTGGCCTCTGGTTCACATGAACATGCTGGGGAAAGTGGTGGAGTCCACAACAATCCTTAGCAGTTACCAGCATGCTATTCGAACATGATGATAGCCTCACTCATGCTCAAAGCTGAATATGTTTGAAAAAAGCAAAATGGAGTCATATGCATGTGAATTTGCACAATCTTAAAGTATAATCCATACCCATCTAACATAATTTGGCATACCTTATCACTTCAAAGCACTCAGCATTTTCTAAAAGTTGATACTCACACACATAGGATTATTTATTTCTGCAAAAATGCCCACCCCCACATCCAAAAACAAAAAAAATGCATTAGTATTGTTGCGATACTGCATGATATATGTATAAATGACAATCAAGTGTAATACTCCAAAAAGATAGCTAAGGCAATGCACAGCATACCAGTTGTAAGTAATATAAAAAATGATGATTGCATAATGAAATGAAATGTGAATGTATTCCTTAAAAAAAAAAACAAATAAAAACACATAGGTGACAAAGCATTTTTGGATGAACCTAACTTGCCTGTAATAACAATGTGTTCTAATACACCTGCTGGTTGTCGGTGCTAACGTACAAACACAAACCAGCACCAATAAACGATACTCCAACAGTTGTAAAACAAAAAAAGCGCAGAGTCCCAGATGGCAGTAGTGCTTTCAGTAGGTTTAATATGTATAATTTTATTTAGTTAGCGTTATGTATCACACATATACCTGTCCAGTACATGTATGTCATTTTAGGACAAATAAGGCATGGCTAGTAAATTAACAGTAGACTACCCTGGACTTCGGTCCTTTAAGAGTTGTTTATTTTATTTTTATTTTTATTTTTATTTTACAAGTGGGTATGAAGGAATGAAAGATTCCAGTTTAAAGACCAGGAGCTTACTTACATTATAGTTAATATGTTCGGTAAAAAGCTATAGGAATTAATGATGCAGTGACATATTATTATAAACACCTTTTATTAGCTATTATTGTATTTCAACTTCATGTTAACTAAAAAAGTTAGTCCAACAACTGTATAACACATACACGGAGAGATTTCTGATAAGTAGGTCCATTACCATATGGCTTTTTACTATGTTAGACAACTTTTTATATTTTTTATATTTATTTTTATTTTCATTTTAATTGTTTATTTATTGTTGATGGCGTGCATGTTTACATACTTACTGGATAATTTAACATAAAATAGGAATGGGATGCAGCTCACCAGGGTAGCATATATATGCGTTTGAATATATATGGTGACATTTAAATAATTTATATGACTTTATAGAGAACATTCGCTCATTTTGAGCGAAGGTAATTATGGCTATAAGAATTTCAAAAAAAGGAAACTAAGCTCTGATAGGTTAATATCAGAATGGGAGGTTATTTAAACTTGATTTTAATGTTGGTTTCTTGTCTGAAAAAGTCTGGATACAATCCGGACGAAAAGCGCTTTACTTATTTTTTTCTGTTGCTTATTTTGTTCGTTTTTACGATTGGTACATTACAGTACTCTTATCTTGTTTCTTAACCTGTTTGTGTGTTATTGGAGGATTAAACCTACTGGAAGCACTACTGCCATCTGGGACTCTGCATTTTTGTTTTACACCTGCTGGTTTACTTGGTTTGGTTAAGTTGATTTCACACCCAAGGAAGGAGTTATTCTAAACCTGTGAACCGCAGCCCTGCCTATACTTTCTTCACTTGTATGAAAGAAATAATTTTTAAATGATGGTAACTAACGCTTTACAACATATTCAGTACATTACAGCAACCAAAGTAACATATATGTTAGTATGTGTGCATGTATGTATGTATGTATTTATTTATTTATTTGACATTTGCTTAATGGAAAATTCCAACTAGGTATAAATCAAATTTTCAGTGGAGGCCTAGGGAGGAAATCTCCACAGACATAATGCAGTTAATACATTTACATACAAAGTACAATATAAAATGACACAAGAAATTGTACATTAGAGAAACATTAGTAAAGAACAGCATAATCTATATAAAAGACACATACAGTTTAATAACAAGACCATTCAAAGGAATATTGAACAAACCAAAAATAAGATAACATTGTTAAAGTTAAGAGATGATACACCTTTAACACAGTTGATGGGCAAAAACAAGAGTGACATTTCTTAAACTGTTATTACTGATTGCGAGAAAGGTGAAAAAAGAAGTTAAAGTAGGGAACAACAGGTGCAGTGGTGGGAGATTGGGATAATCAGAGAAGAGAGAAAGAAAAGAGGAAAAAGAAAGGGGAAGAAATAATGGGTAATGCCATACTGCAGTAAGACAAGTACAGAGTTAGGAGATGAGGATGAATTCCTTTAGGGATTGTTGAATGTGTGACTCAAGGCATTGCCCGAATATCAATGGGAATGATGTTCTGGACTGTGACCACTGAGTATGTGTATAGGCTCTGACCTACTGATTTTTTTTTTCTGGTTTCTAGATTTCAGTGAGTTGGAAAGAGGGTGGCTTGGGAGGTAGGCATAATGAATGGCTCTGGTTACTGGACAGGATGAAGACTTGCATGTCATTTTACGAGCAAGGAGAAGTTGAATAAATCTGAGATTGTGAGGTAACTCAAGTGAGTTTATTGATGGCAGAGCAGTGATGAGAATTGCATGTCCAAATGGCTGCAAATCTAGATAGCTTGTTATGTCATAGTTCTAGTTTTGCTCTTGGGGGGGGGGTCTTAATATTGCTGAGAATTGGTGAGGCATGAAGTAGAGAATGCAGGAGTTGTGCATTAGCTAGAGTGACTATAGAGGAGCTGGCAAGGAATCTGTTTGATCCGTAGAGAATACCAAGTTTTTGGTGGGCCTAAATGCAATATTTTGTACCCAAACGATTTATTTAATGCATATAAAGACATCCGTTATGAAGAATGATAATTGAAGCACTACAGTGCATTCAGTACATTACTGCAACCAAATGTAAATGTGCAGTGTTCTGTCTTTGACAGATTTTATATGCTGCAAGTATTTATAAATGGTGGTTTCAGTACAATATTACAAAAAATACATATCAGGCACAGATATGAAATTTATTTTAGCATGGTAGCCTGCCAAATCCAAACCCTACCAAAACTTGATAGCAATACACTCTTTTTCCCAAAGTATGCATAAGCACTTCCTATATCATTCCATCCCATGTATGCTTAAGCAATTCCCATATCATTCTTCCCATTTGCATATAAGCACTTCCCAAACCAGTGGTTTTATGTAGGCATTCCTGTATGTTCTGTTTTACTTCAATAAAGATCTATAAAAATAAAATTATTTTACAGTAAGAAGTAAAATTCTGTGTAACATTATATGTGAATTTACTGTATGCGTTCCCCCCTTTTCTCTGTTTTTCTTATTTAGATTATACATTTCCTTTCTCCTTTTTTATTTTATTTCTCTCCCATTCATTTTCATTTTTAAAAATTTCTCAGGAGTAGCCTAGAGACATACCTCCTGGTTAGGAAACATTCACCCTCTGCCTATCCAGGGACATACTTTCAGGGTCAGGGTAGTGGAAGCAGTCCTGTAGTCACCCCAGCTTGTGGCAGCCTGGCAAACCTCAATGAACAGGTGGCTTTGGGAATTTGTTGAGGATGTAGTGAATAACTTCTTGGGCAATTTCAGCCTGTTGAAGCATCTTTTCAGTAGGTAGAAGACTCACTGCACCATCCACAGTACCACCACAGACCCCTACACCCTCATCATCGGGGTCTTCTAATACATCACCATCTGATAGTAGAAACATTTGAGGCTTTGTGGACTGGAGTTTCTTGCTGTGTACCACTTATCATCATGTCTTCTTCCCTAATCCTTTCTTCTACATCCCCTTACACCTACATTGTATCCACACTAACCTCTTATACAAAAAAAAATCTTGAAACAATATGGGGGTCTATCCCTAGCCAAAAAGATAGTACACCTCCTTTGTTACCTCCTCCAGCACAACCTTCGTGCAGTGTTACTTCTGTGTATCCCTCTTTGTTGTGCCTCCCCTTTTCCAATATTTTCTCTCTCCCCCTTTCCATTTTAAAGCAAACAGCAGGATGCCTACATAAGGGCACCCCTACATAAAACATTTCAACCCCCTTGTTTTAACCATTAATAATAAAAGCTGCACAGTTTGCTGCTTTTCTAAAGGCTTTCAAGCATGACTGCACATATCCATGTACCTCCGCAATATCTGAATACATATGAAGTCATACTAAAACTATAGCTTTCACACAGTACTTTGCATCTGCTTAATGCTTAACTTTAGGTGCTTTACTCTTTTGCTGTAGGTAGGTGTGTTTTTCAAAATGAACCCATTTTTCTTTATTCAGAGTGAATGACGTGCACTTATTTTTGATATACATGTAGCAACGCTCTTAGCAATGAAATCCAGGACTATGAATGCCTCCCTGAGTTTTAGTTTGTGTATAGGCACTGAATACTTAGTAAATGTCAGCAACACTTTGTTGTTAGAGTTTTGTAATCAGTATAATAAGTGTTAAACATTTGTAACTGTTTTAATGAAGTGTAGACACATTTCTCACTGTTTCCTAACTAAGGACAGCCTTCCAAAAATGTTGTTCTCAGATTTAAAACAGTTGTTTAAAGCACAGACATTTTGACTATGGTATTGACAAACTTTTGATTCTGCTAGTTTCACTAAGCTCAAACAGTTAACTTTTCTGATTAATACTGAAATTATTTGGTCTTTGTTTTTATGCTGTATAAGTTTAAACCATGTAATCATGTGATTAACAAGAGTAACATTTTCTTGCCATTTTACACTACTCCTGTTTTGTATGACACAAATATAGGCTACATCACAAGGCATGTCCTTCTGCCTTAAAAACTCAATTTTCCAATTTCCCCTCACCTCTGAAGGAACTCAGAGTGAATATTGTAGACAAATAATTATTACGTCATGAAGTTTAATGTAGCATGCTTATTAACAGAAATGCAGTTATTTAGGATAAATTTAATGTGTCCAATGCTATCATTGCTTTATAGTTTTGTTGTGTAAGGAATACTAAACAGTGCAACTTTCTGCTTCCCAAATTAAAATAGCTAGGTCTGTACTGTACTGTATGTTAATACAAAAGAGCAGTGCACCAGTACATGCAAACGATTTGTTGCTGTCTGTGTCACCCAAGACATACTTCAGGATTTAATACATGCATACTGTTTTACTTCTTAGCCCACAATTTCTGGACAAAGCAAAAAATGATAAGGGGCAAAGGCCCAAACCCAAATTATGGAAGTTGCTAGAATAACAAGTTTTACAATTCTCTGAAGGATATGAAGTCTGAAACCCAAATGTCTGACGCCAGCTGAAAAAAAGTTTGTCACTATTTATTGACTTCAGTACTCAAAGACTAGCCAGGAAGTGTCAAATTTTATGATGGACAGAACAAATTATGAGAAAAAAAAATCTGGATACTCCGCAAACTTCTGGACGGTTGAGAAATGTAACTTACTAGCAAATCAGATTAGTTTGTAGAGTCTATCTATTAGTTTTATTTAGTCATTCATTTGTACGGTTCCTGTTTTATACTGTTTTGTTTATCTCTGGATTATTCAGTTAGATCTTTATTTTAGTGTTGTACAATCCCAAATTTCTTTGATTCATACAGTAAAGTCCTTTGCTTTTATCAATACTGTGAACAGGCATCTCTTTTTTTTTCTTGAGGAAATACTGTCTTTCTACCAATGATGTATTTCTGATCTGAGTGTAAACTTTTAACTTATGTGTGCAATGAAATGAAGCCTCTTAAGTGTGTGAACTGCAGCCAAGATGGCACAATTTCCTCTTACCTCCATTTCTACTGTGAACATATATATATATAGAATCACTACTAAATACCGAACGCCCAAAATCCCGATGCTTAAAACACCGAGACCACATGCCCAAAACCCCACAATACCGAATATTTAAAACCACGAAATTCAAAATTGCAAAAGTTACACAACCAAACAGCACACGCACACACACACACACACACACACACACACACACACACACACACACACACACACACCCCTACCTTCCCCCCACAACCAAACAATGCATTCTACACTAGACATAGGTGGGGGGCTTCACCCCCCCGCACCCCCCCCACTTTATTATTCTAACTCTGATATCACACAAACAGACACACAAGGCAAACTCACACCCACACATTACAGTCCCTCACACACATACACCACAGTCACAACGCACACTTACATGCACTACACCCCTCACAAAAACACTTACACACACATACTTACCTGAACCACAACACCAGAAGCACTAACACAAAATCCCTTAACATCGGGATTTTGCATTTCGCGCTTCTGGTCTTTCGGTAATGTGAAGTTTTGGTCATCTGGTCTCGGTGTTTATGGCCATTTGGTATTTTCTAGTGATCCTGTATATATCTATCTATATATATATATATATATATATATATATATATATATATATGTATGTATGTGTATATATATATATATATATATATATATATATATATATATATATATATATATATATATATACACACACACACACACACACACACACACACACACACACACACACACACAGACACACACACACACACACACACACACACACACACACACACACACATATAATTCGGTCAGAAAAAAAAAGATCAGAACACAAGCTTCATAGCCCTTTAAGTCTTATGCATAGCTTCTTTTTTTGCTGCTGTTGAGTGCTGAGAATGAACAGAGCACCATCAAGGGGAGAGCATAATGGCTGAGCAGAACTGCTGCTCCTACTTTCTTATGGCTGCACCATACTCTTACCCTCTCTTCCTATAGTCCACACCGCAGTCTCAAGAAGGATATTTAATTGCCACTCACTCTTGCCTAACAGCGTTCAATGTGAATGAGTAGCAGGTGTTTACTCACACACAAGAACCAGAAGAGGGCTAGCTGTGATCATGCATACACTATTTTTGAATCCCAGGGAATCCGTTTCTGTACATGAATAAAATGTAAAAATATGCACTGAAATGTGTATGTAATAATTATTTCCATTATATGCACTTAAATGTGATGTTTATAATATTTTAGGGGTATCTGCTCAATTAATGCAAATGAGAATCTAGGTCACAAAAACAAAAAGTATGGAAGACATGGTTCACAAATTGCTGTCAGCTTAAAAGCTAATAGTGTGCAACTATCAACAGGAAGCAGGTCCTGGAAATACTTGCTAAGAGCAAAATCACTACTGGGTGCTGAGAATATCTCTCACTTGCCTCCTAAATAACATAAAACATGGCCTGGCAAGACCACTTGAGGTACTCATTATCCACAGCCTCAAAACAGGTTGAAAGCCAGGTGAATGAAGGCCCACAATAGTCATCAATCTTCATAATGGTGGACCATCAACTGACCCTGGAACTATAGACCTATCAGTCTGACAAGTATAATAAGCAAAACCATGGAACAAATTATCACGGAAATGATCATCAAGGACATTTGCATCCTAGAGAAACTGGACCCATCCCAGTTTGGCTTTATTAATGGAATGTCTTGCATACTTAATCTGGTAGATGTCTTCAGTTGAGATACTATGACTATGAATGAGGGGAAAATGGTGCATCCCACCTACCTTGACCTGGCCATGATGTTTGATACAATACCCCAGTCAGGTATTTTTGCCAAAGTGTCAGAACTAGATGGAGGATATAAATACCTTCATGACTCTTTGGATTGCTAGTTGGCTCACAAATAGGACCCAAGAAGTCATGATCGGTAAAACCACCTCCAGTAAGAGACTGGTCACCAGTGGAGTACCCCAGGGCTCTGTGTTGGGCCTGCTCCTGTTTGCCATCTATTTCTTGGAAGTCATGGCTAATGTCAAAGAACTCTGGTTCACCAAGTTTGCAGATGACTGTAAACTGAGAGCTATCATAGACTCCCCCCATGACACCAACATCCTACAAGAGGGTGTAACACAAATGACTGCTGTAAAAACCATAGATTAAAACTCAGTGCAAATAAATGCATTATAATGTCCTTTGGGAAATCATCCAGCCAGGCTAATTACTTCATCGATAAAACACCCCTAAGAGTTGACCTCATAGTTAGGGGTCTGGAAATCTGTAGACAGTAATCTGGCGTTCGACCAACACATAGCCAAGATAATAAGAAGATCATTCTGTGTCACCCAGCTTATAAGCATGATTATGACATCCAGGTCTAAGAAAGTAAAAATACAACTCTACTCAGCCCTTATCAGCCCCATCACTGAGTAGAATTCCCCCTTTGGAGTGCACCTAACCAGGCACTTGCAACAGTTTGAATACCCTCAAAGGTTCCTCACCAGGACAATCCAGGTTATAAATACCCTGACCTTCACAAATCACTTTAAAGTCCTATCTCTGTACTCAGTCTCCTAATGGTTACTGAGAGATAATCTATGCCTAGCACTTAAGGCATCATTAGATCCAGATCTGATGGATCTCTTGCACATCCACAAGACAAAAAGCATTAGAAACACTAGAAACACTAGATACAAGGAACTGAACATTGCTTGTTGCATAAATAGAACCTGCTGGTGGGACCAGTATGTGCCTCAAAGGATCCTGTGCTATGAAGTAAGCTCCCCATCTATGTGAAACAAAGTTCATCCCTGACTCTTTTCAAAGAAACCTTGATCACTTTATGGGAAGTCGCAAATTCACTCTTGGTGTGGCCTCCTTGTCTCTGATAGGCAGAGGTCAACAGTAAGTAAATTAATTCTTGACTAACATATCCCTCCACATAAGGTTCATAGGTTCATAGGTTGGTACTAGGCTATCGGCCCTAGGGCCTATATAAGCCTAGCCATAACAATTCCCTGGCTATTTCTTCCCATAGTATTTACTTCCCTGGACCTCTGTCTAGCTATCTTTACTAACATTCTGCACCATATAGGTGTTCAAGGATCTCTGGGACAAGACTGGGTTGGGTTGCATGGCTCGACTTTTAAAGACCCTGGTAATCATTAGCCTAGAAACCTATGAGTAAATGAAGATATTTATTTTCAACCTTTACCACTGAAAACATAACTTGAGCCTGGTGGAGAGATGCTAAATTAATTTAGATCAATATGGTGTTTACTGGATTTTTTGCTTAAAAGTGATGAAATGTATTAGTCTCAGTGACCTGCAGACTATTCTGAAATATGGAAAGTAATATTTGATATACCGTTTTGTGTTACTTGACATTCTGGAAATAGTGAAGGATAATTTATTTGTATTTGAGAGATGCTATTCACCGTCATCATCAATACACCTTTTCCCATTTGCTACATGGGTTTATGGTGTTGTGTCAACTGTTGACATGTTTCTTGATTCAGTGCCACTCTCCTTCCTTCAGCAACAGTTATGTCTAACTGTTGCAGGTCTTCTCTCATGCAATCCATTTAACTCTTTACTGGATGCCCTCATTTCCTTTTGCCTTTCTCCTGTCTGTCCCAAATCTTCTTCTCTAGATTGTCTTCTGCTTTTGTGCACATCTGTCCAAACCACTGTAATCTGAATCTGTTCTCTTCAATCTTTTCTGCAATTGGAGCTACTTTGGCTTCTGCTGCGACGTCCTCATTTCTTCATCTGTCCCACAGTGTTCGTCGTGACAGCTATCTCAGGCACTTCATCTGAATCATCTCTAGTGTCCTCAACTACTTTGCCATTACTACCCATGTTTCTGTACCATACAGCAGTACTTGTTGTTAATAACCTACTTTTTGGCTTCTTTGGCATTCTTCCGTCCTACACTACCCCTTCCAATTTGTGCCAGTTGGCTGCAGTCTCTCTAATTCTGGTTTTGACTTCTCAGATTCAGATGTCCCTTAACTAATCCTCTCAGATAACTAAAGCTGTTAACTTGTTCAACTATTTTACTTCCCATCTCAATTTTCAGCTTCTGCTGACTTCGCCAATTTACTGCCATTACAACTGTCTTATCTGTACTCAGTTGCATCAAATTTGTATTCCATTCCCCAGCCCTTTGCAGAAGTTCTTGTTCAGAGTCTGCCTGTAATGCCACATTGTCTTGTATACTCCAGCTTTCTTGATCTGTCCCCTCAACCAGTTTGCTGATGTTGTCCATCACCAGTATGAAAAATAGTGGGCTCAGAGCTTAACCGTAATGCAAACCCATTCTCCTTGGGAACCCCATGGTGAGACCAAACACTGTTTGCATTTGAGTCAGTGTCCGTGTACATAATTTACACTAATTCTACCAATATTTGTGGGACTTCAAACAACTGCAGGACTGTCCAAATCAGCTTTCTCAGGGCATTGTCATAGGCTTTCTCCATATCTAGCAATGCCTAGTTGAACTCCTTCATCATCTCTAGCTTCTTGTCAACTATCTTTCTCACTATAAATGTCAGGTCATTTGTGCCACATCCTGATCTGAATCCAAACTATGCCATTGTCATCTTACTTAATACTGATCTTTATATTTATTCATCAATAACCCCCTCCAGAATTTTCATTCAATATGACAGGAGTCTGATACCTCTGTACTGACGGCAGCTGTGGATGTCCTCTTTGTTCTTGTACACTGGAACTAATATGGTTATTATCCAGTCATCTGAGCTACACCTGCTCTACATACTGTTATGAGTACCCTCAGGAGAGATTTCTCTCCTATGTCACCCAACATCTTGATCAAATCTGCTGTGACCTCATCTGGGCGCCCTGCTTTCCCTGACTTCATTTTCCTTATTGCTGTTCTTTCATCTTGTAGGGTGAGCTCCTCCTCTTCATTCATTCTAGGCTGTGTCTGGGGTAGTACAGCTTCTGTTTTTTATTTTTTTTTTTTCATTTAAAATCTGCTAAAGGTACTACTTCCATCTGCCTTTAATTTCCTGTGGGCTAGTGAGTAGATTGTTACTGGCACACCTTGTGAAGGGTGGCTTACTATCTTGTTATCTTGTTTATCTTTCTGTCTTTACATTGCAAGCTGATGAGTTTATTTGTGCCAACTAACAAGTAACTTTCCAGAAGCTGGTAGAGTGCATCTGATGTAAACAGTTTTTTGCTACTGCAACTCTTCTCTCAGCCTCTTTGTTAGATATCCAATAGATCTTCTTTGCCTGGTCCATCTTTCCTCTTTTCATGACTTCCTGAACATCTGCATTTTACCACCAGCTTTCCTTATGTATCCTTTTACCAAAACTAGCCGGGCCACATACCCGTTCTTTTGCCCTCAAACATGCTGTTTTGAGGTGGTGCTATTTTTCTTCAACTCCACCTATTTCCTCTTCTTTGTGAGGTAATAGAGCCCTGAGTATTTCCTTTAATTCATGTGCTTTTTCCTCCAGTCAGCTTACAGGTCTCCATTCTGATCTCCGTTGACCTCAGAGCCTTCCCTGACCACTGTTTGCAACCGATTGTGGCAACCAGTGGTTTATGCTGTGGGTCTACTGTTTTACTGGGGGTGACTTTGCAATCATTGATTCTACCCCAGTACTCTTTCCTTTCTAGGAAGAGGTCTACCTGAGTTGCATGTTGACCAATCTGTATGTGATCTTGTGACTGTCTCTTGCTGGTCTCAAGCCATTTGCCAGATAGATATCAAGAATGGCTTTGCCTTCTGTTGCCCCACCAATGTGCACCAGGGCAGTCCACGTATCTAGTTCTGACCCATTATTAACATCAATTCATGTTATCCTTGATCTAGTAGGTCCTGCACCTGCTGCCTGAAACTACTCTTTTCCTCACTGTCACAGCCTGCTGTGGGGCAAAGGCTGAGTTTATGAATAGTGCCCTATTCTTACACTGGAGTCTGATTGCCTATCATTAATTCTGATGAAATCTGAAATCACCATGATTCCCACCCCATAGTTTGTCTTCCTCCTGTGTAGTAGACTCTGGACCTCAAGTCATATGGTTTTGCTGCACTGCACTTCCATCCTGTTTCCTGGATACATAGGAAGCCCAACCTTTTCCTTATCATCATGTCATCCACTTCCAAGCTCTTACTACATTCAGTGTAGGAATTCTTAGTTCAAGGCAGGTTGATTGGTTTTAATGAGCTATCCTGGGCAACTGGACTCTGGCCATAGCTTATTGACCCATGGCTGATGGGAGGGATCACATGGACCAACAGGGCACATGCACCCTTGCCACTGTTAGCATAGAGAGTAGGCCTGGTCCTCAAACTCACTCACCACCATCACTAGCAAATACCCGTTTCATGACATTAGTCAACATGACCAAGTCAACTAATGCCAATATTACACCATCGAGGGGGTAGCCCTGACCCATGTACTCTCTTTGTTCTCCTATACTGAGGATACTGCTCACCACAGTTGATGCCCAATATGGTTGATATATACAACTCTTCCCTCCTATAGAGCACCATCTAGAGTTTGTGCTGCGGCTGCAATCTTGGGAGAGTTTAAGGAGAAAACACTCAACATGTTTTTAGGATGAGGGAAGAACCATACAAAGACCCAGAGAAACATGCAAACTTCATATAGGCAATGGCCAAAGGCCATGATCAAACCTTGTACCTTCTGCATTAGAGACCAAGACCTTAACTATTATGGCAATTGCTCTTCCGAAAAGCTCTGTGCTTATAACTATATCTATAAACTAAATGGAAATTATATAAATTACTTGTATATGTTTATCAGCTCCTTTTGTACCCATTTGCCTTTTACTATTAGCAAGAAACACTAAAAAAGAAGTATGACTGTGTGAAATGCTCTTTCCTTTTATACATTGTACATTTTTGCAGAAGATAATGTGCTAACATGCATGTTAAGGCTTAGTTATACGTGTGAAAGAGGCTGAGTTGGGTACCAGATACCAGCACAAATAAATAAATGAATAAATAACTCACTAAATAAATTAGTAACTCACAAAATATGATACCTATCTCAAGCATATCAGGAAATGTCAAAGTAAAAAATGCTTTAAAGGACTTTGTTACAAGTCACCAAGTTTAAACTCCTCAAGTGTCACATGCCCAAGATACAAGATGTCAAGGATCAAAATGTCAATGGCATTTTACTTTTGAAAATCACTGTCATTGCAGTTCTATAAATGCACCAGCAGTGTTTCCTTGATTTATTCTTGGTTTGTGTTTTTGTGACAGTGGAGTTAGTATATATAAATTTGGGCGGTGTGATGGGTTCATACTATAATTTTTCTCCCTTATGTGTTTCTAGCAATAGTTTTCAGTACTTCTGACAGTCCAACTTTTCAGCATTCTGGTTGTAGTAGTGAAACCTTGTGTCTGTCACCAAGGATAGTCTAAAAGCCCATTTGCCAAGAGACCTCATGAAAAGTCACAAAAAAAACAAAAAACAAAGGTAATGTAAGCATTTGGAGAAAATACATGCAAAAAACAATTTAATTGCTAAATAATGCACATTTTATTTATATATATATATATATATATATATATATATATATATATATATATATATATATATATATATATAGGTCTGCGTTGATATAATGAATACCCATAATCACAGATGATATTTTCGCGAGACAAAAATAAAGAAACTAAAAATCCCAAACCATGTACTTTTTCCCACGGCAAGTAAACACTTGCCCAACATGAGGAAATATGTCCCTTGCCCCACTGTAGTGCAATCCCTAAGTTGGTATATATAGTTAGGGGAGTGTTGGGAGCATAGCCCCCCCACCTAGATGGGTTTAGATTGTATGGTGTGTTTTTTGCAGTTTTGGGCAAGTATTTACTTACCCTGGGAAAAAGTACATGATTCAGGATTTTTAGTTTTGTTATTTTCATCTCGGGAAAATAATGTTCATGAGTACAGGTTTTCGTTATATCAAAGTAGACCCATATATATATATATATATATATATATATATATATATATATATATATATATATATATATATAGTTTACTATCAGAATGCAGAAACACATTCGTTCAAGTAATGATTTACTCCAAAAAAGTAGAAAATAAAAACGTTATTTAATCAAAACAATGAAAGTGGAAATGTGAATAATTCAAAATTAAATATTATTGACATTAATCAACTTACCTTGGCTTCTGCTGATTTCCTACAAATGTTTCACAGGGGGCAAGTCCCACTGCACTCTCCACCCCTGCTTATTATATATACAAATTCTGAGATCGCACTACAGAGGAAAAGGGTAAATTTCCCAGTCCCCACTGCAGTGCGATCTCCAATCAGAACATAGACATCATATGACTGAATGCGCAGTAGCATTCACTCCTGTGGATTCGAACATGTATGGATTGACATTACGGAAACTCGGAACCATGATTTCAACCTTCCAAGTTTCACATAACTGCCATGCAGCATTTTGATAATAAACCTATATGTGTGTGTGTGTGTGTGTGTGTGTGTGTGTGTGTGTGTGTGTGTGTGTGTGTGTGTGTGTATATGTATATATATATATATATATATATATATATATATATATATATATATATTCATAAGCATGAATATATAGAAGAATGAACTTCAAAAGATTGAGAACACCAAAACTTCATAATGACTATTGCTGAAAACAACAAACTATAGAACATCGAACATCTACGCAGCACTATGAAGTGAACAAAAGTACTAGCCAAATGTTTTACAGGGGGAAAGCTGCCTTATACACTACACATGTGGATGGATGTACCCCCCACACCACCTGCACATTACATATACCGACATGGAGTTCACACTGTAGCTGGGAATGGGCAAAATCCCAGCCCATCTGTATCAAGATCTCACGCAAAACCCACCTGCCCATTGAGTGTTCTGCACTTCATTGTTTTTGGATTTCATTATTATGAAGTTTTAATATTCTGTTCTTGATGTTTTGACATTCATTCTACTGTAGTTTCAAGCTTATGTGGGTAACCTATATATATATATATATATATATATATATATATATATATATATATATATATATATATATCATTAGTAGTACTTATATACTGAGACTATTTGGATTTGTAGCCTTATGTATGAGAAACAAGTAACTCATAAGATAAATTGTGGCTTTGGAGTGGTATGGCCTATCTTTTTATCACAAGGTAAGGACAATAAATAATGATTTCTAAATGACTAGAGTCGAAAAATATGGTTTAAAACATTCATTCTTTGTTCTTTATTTATTGAATGATATTCAGATGAGACAATGCAGAATTCAAAGAACTTTTCTTTCCATCACAGTTATCGATTGCAGATCACATAAATGTGTTTGTTGTTGTCTTTATATTTACAAAAGATGAGAGTTGCAAGAATTTGTATTACTGGCAAAATGTACTTCATTAAGAGACCTTGGGCAGCCTTCAATAGTCTTTGGCGATTATCTCGTAATTATAAATATGAAAAGGTTATTGTTTCTATTCCAGGAAGCATTTTGATAGAGTAATGTCAAGCAACTTGAAATGATAAATGCAGAATCCTAATGAAAAGATTATTTACCTGTAATACAGAATACCTTTTAAAAACTGCATATATTTTATGTAAATATAAACACTAACAGTTTATAATAATGTCACAGAGAACAAGTGAGCTAAATATTTCTGCAGAGAAAGCACCATTGGTTAATTTTCAAAATGGAGGACCTTGTTGTTATCTATGTGTGGAATTGGTGAGGAAAAAGTAATAGAAACAAAATATCACTTTGTGAACATTAAAGTCTTATGACACCTGTTTCGGTTATGAACAAAAAGGCAATTACAATTTTTATGAGTATAAACATAACGTCAAAGAATCTCTTCCTCAAAGAAATTAAGGGAAATGTACTGCAATGGATTCTTCTTGCTAGCTTTTATTTTATCATGCAGCACAGTACATTTTAGAGATAGCTGAAAACATAACTGATGTTAAAGTACACTTAACAGTTCACTTGAATTTATTTATTCAGTAACTAGGTAGGTGTGCTGATCCTAAGACCCTTTTCAGACACAAACTGGAAAAAAACAGAAATTTAAAAGAAAGACTTTGATACAATCATAATCACAGATAAACATGAAAATAATATGGGAAGAGATAAGCATGACAGGCAAGACAATCAGAGACACAATAAAGTATAGAGCATAAATATAAAGGGACATGCAGGAAATAGCCAAATAATATTGTACATTTTACATAAAGTTTAAGTCAGTTTTTAATTAACAAACCATATTTACAATATTTTAATAACCATGGATAGAGAATCATCCCTGCATTGCTTGATAGCAGTTGCAAGAAGAACTGTCAGGTAGAGGTTATTAATCCTTGTCTCAATAGCAGTTGCATGATAATTCAGAGAGGAGATGCTTCTTCAGGGCTTTTTAAAAGCTCCCACAGAATTCTTGATTTTTAACTTCTGCAGACATGTTGTTGCAGGTTGCAGGTCTAAGTCTGGAGAAAGATTTTTCATGATTGCATATTTGAAAGATGGTTGAGCCAGTGAGAAGAAGCTGTGTTGGTAACTTCTCAGATCATAACAGTTTTCTTGTAAGTGAAGTTTTCTTTTTATAGGAGGACATTTCCCTTGTCATATAACCTTAAAATTTAGTGTAATAGTGCAGACACATATATGATGCATGTTGCATACATTGAAAAAGAGTGAAAGAGGCAGAATATAAGTGCAAAAGTTTGACAATTCACTAACTACACAGAACAGGAATGGAGATATTGACTTACCTGGGCAGTGTGTCTGTGGGTGATGCAGTGCCCCTAGATAACAGTGAATGTCTGCATTAGGCATTGCAAAAGCAAATGACAGTGGCATTGTAAAAGAGCTCAAACATACATACATACATACATACATCCCAGACATCCTCCACAAACTCCATCTCCTCTGCTGAGCGCTGCCATGCTACTGGGGGAGTACAAAAATATCCCCTCAATTGCCATCTCCTCTGATGACTGCTGCAGTGCTACTGCAATGTTACTGGGGAGTACAGATATACATGTAGAACAAGTCAGTAGGAAGCATACTAACATCTTCTGGGTGCATGTAAACTAATGACGACAATCCATCCATAGTAGAGCGACACATACGTAAAGACTGATGCTGTGTGCTGGTAAGAGAAGGACCTGTGGAGGTGAATAGAACATCTGTACACAGACGGCTCTCATTGACACCTAATGAAACTTCAGTATAACATCTGTACTAACCATTTTATTGGGTCTGTCATCATCTGGTGAAGCCACCTTACATGGTGTTGTGATGCAGCGGTGGGGTATAGGTGACCAATGAGAACGAGTAAGTAGGAAACACTCTAACACTACATAGTGTCAGGCCAACTAATACAGACAGCCCTATGTGAGAAGAGAGACACATACCTGAAGGCCAGTGTTGTCTGAAGGCCCTATGAAGGTGATAGATCATAAGTGCACAGAGGCAACACAGTGATATCTAATCAGAGGTTAATAAACAGCTTATACAGATAGTCTTACTGGTTCTTCCCTCAGCCGATGTTTAATTCCAAACTGGTCAATGAGTTGTGAAATAAATATAATCAGAAAAGATTTGTTTATATATGTCCATGCAACTCACTATTCTGTCACGTACAAAAACAGTGTACAAACCATAACTTTGTGGGATACTAATGTGTAACCCTCCCCTATGAATATGTTGGTCCTATATGGCATATCCCATTATGTGGCATGATGACAAACCAGGAATAGGATAATTTCATCTGAGGGGAACTATAGGGGTTCCATCACCAGTGGCATTTCTCTCCCTAACATAAAAGTGGATTCTGCTGGCTACACAGAGGATTATGTTATGGCAGTGGTGATGGCAGCCCTGCTGTGAGTTGTTGTGACAACCCACAACATTTATCCATGTTGGTAATATCACTCTAAACCTGTGTCCTTCAAAGTGATTTGCCCATCCATTCAAGTAGATTTGTTCCATGTTGCCACAGGGCATCAATAATTATTTTGTTTTAGCTAGTCAAGAAATTGATGTCTGCTTCTAACAGACATCTTCTAAAAATAAAACATACACATATCAAGATATATAAATGCAGTACACCAATTCCCAGATCCCTGTCAGCAGTGTGAGATGCATTACAGCTCCACATGTATGTTCTACTGCTATGCAAGATAAAACATGCCTATGTAAGAAATGTACGGCCATCTCCTATAGATACTTGTAATAAACACACTTAACAACTAACAGATGCCACATATATAATTACACCAAAATATAAATCACACACTCACCAGTATCCCTAGTGGAGAATTTTCTTAGGATATGTCATTCATCTAGCGATGGGCTTTGAATCAAGGACTGTGGGTCTGCTCACACCCTTTTGTAGTGCACATTACTCTTATGCAATGCTGTCAGTGTGTGAATCCACACCTACATTCAATTAAAGTGTTCAGTATCTCTAACATATACACACACAAGGGGCATATGGAACAGACATTAATGCAGTACAGATGTATTTAATGTATTGCGCAGATGTATGAGTGATGTGTGAACAAAAACGTTAGTTATGTGTGAAGCCCAGCACTTCAACACATTAGGAATAAATGTATAGCTACATCTTAAAAGTGATGTCTAAATATAAACACATTAAGATGGATGCAGGCTGAGATCTCTGATGACATTGAAGTTCCAAAGCATTCCATTGGATCATCGAACATTATGCTCCATTATCATTTAATATCCACAAACCACACTTCATACATATGACACACTCCAGACACTGCCATAACCTATCATTAGCCACAAACAGTACTATGAACTAACAGGTAGATCTTCAGTCCTGGTAGATATGGTCAGAATCTGTCCATATCCACAGTAAACTGAGGAATGGTGGATATATGTCAATACACCTGCATACGTTAGGAAGTCAAACTATGCCCTTTATCTCAATACATGTTCATTTAATGACAACTTATACATGTACTGTCTGTGTATTATGACATAAAATGGCACACATAAGACAATATGACTGTGAACATGGATAGGCTCAATTTCTGATTGCATAAACACAAGCAGCTGACCTTATAAAAGCTTACGTTTTGCATGTACAGAGTCATGCAAGTATATCTAACAGTATGAGCACCTCATCATTCACAGAGATTAAGTACTATTGGTGCTCTGTGTAATTAATGAGCTTCACTAGCATAGAATGTTTTGGAATCATGTCCACAGATGTCTGAGTAAGTTCTTCAATTTTGGCACATTAACCATAAGCTCGGTGTAATTGTACAGTGCTCAGCACAACTGCCCAATAATTAAGATTTGTAAGAGTACATGTACAGAACATGCTCAATGGCCACCAATGTGCTGCCACCAACCTCTATGCACCAATTTTAAAATGTGATATTGCCATATTCACAGATCATTCCCTTGCTACTGGCAAAATGAGTTGTTCCTCAATGAGCAGTTTTCAGAAGGAGCTCAACAAATTATCATTAGCAACTTTGAGGAAGATGTTGATGGAGAGGAGAATGTGGCATATTCAATGACCTAGCTGGACTGATGCAGAGATTATGCAGATTCTGGGTGGCTACGTCCAACATAATTCAATAATGCAAAACTTAAACTGGTGCATGGGATTGGATTTAATGTGCCTATGGAGGACGTTGCATTCATCTTTCTTTTTGATGTTGTATATGTGTTGATATATCCTTTGTCTGCATTTGCATTTAGTTTTCCCTGCATAGAATGCTGTGTAAAGTGTACATAACCCTAGATGAACAACGCCCTTAGTGGAACATGTAAACCTGCTACTAGGTTTTATGCACCCAAGGCTATGTATATTAAAGGAAGAACCTTCCATAACATACTTGCATTGATTACAGTTTTCACACTTGACCATTCTCCCCTTATTTTCACGTCTTCCCATTCTTTCCAGTATCAATTTAAAACTGGGAGCTTTTTTGTAGATTAATACTGAGTCTTTTCCCACTGCGGTGGTCTGGGTTGACTTCAAAGATAGTCAAATTTCTTTCTAACATCTCTATTAAGTCATGAAATAGTGTAAGTCAACACCATCCCATTGTTGAATTGATTACCACTTGTTCCCTCTACTGTGTCACCCATTCTATCACTAGGAGTGGTGAGTGTAACATTAGGCCTTCCTAATAGTGGAATAAAGTGTCCTGAGGACCTCTTCCTACAGACCATAAAAGTTTTTTTTCAGAAACAATTCTGGGTATCCCCTCCATACAAACATACCTTTAAGTGTTCTAATTCCACCTGGAAGTCATCATCTCCTGACACCATTCTTGCTAGTCTCAGGCACTGCCCCTTTACAATCGACTTTTTTTTTGGTGTAGTGGATGCATACTCTGAAAGTGTAACAGAGAGATGGAATAACTAGGTTTCCTGTATATAGTTGAATCAAATCCTCTCAACATAATTGTTGGTGTTATATCCAAAAAATGTACAGTGTTCCCATGAATATCCATGGTGAATTTCAAGAAATCTGTAGTAGTATGCAAATAGTAAAAAAAAAATCAAATTTATCTACAGTGTCAATCCAGAAAAAGACATATCTAAAAAATGTACATAGAATGTCCAACAGTCCTTAAATTCTGAATTAAGCACATAGTTCCATTCCCAATAGGAAAGGACCATGGGCACAAGCTACTTCTATTGCTACTCCTGTCTTTTGCTGAAAGTACTGGCCTTCAAATTTTAAGAAGTTGTTTTCTAAGACTACTTCAATGAGTTCCTTGAGCGTATCCACCTTTCTTTGGCCCACTGTAGTGTTGTGCCTTAGGTAGTCATAAAATCAGTCTGTACTCATTGCTATATGCAGAATAACAGAGAAGAGATCCTGCACATTGATAGAAAAATTATAATCGCTTCTCTAAACAAATCATTGGTTATTCTGCTGAGGAAATCGCAAGAGTCTCTTAACAGGACAGAGTTGGTTTTTCACACAGTTTTTGGATAAAAAAACAATGTGTTTTGCAATACAGAAAATTTTTGATGCCTTAGCATCACTATAGGACACAATGGGGGAACTACAACATTTTTATGAACCTTTGGAATCCCAAATATCGTGGGGATCTTGGGTTACATATGTTAAGAAAATTGTGTTCTTCCATAGATATTTGACTATTCAAAAGCATGTCCTCAAGAATAAGATATATTCTGTGATAGGCTATACTTACTTCATTGATGGAAGCTTTCTTGTAGGTGTCTGAGTACCACTTGCTGAACATTTTGTTTACATAATCATTCCTATCCATTACCACCACCCCACCACCTCTTGTTTGGCTTCACAACACGCACACTTGTGTTGTTCATTATTTCTTGTAAAAGTGTTACTTTCAAGTCACTCAGATTGTGTTGACCTCTTGCCTGCTCAGTTGTCTTTAAATAATTTCTAAAGTTAAATTCACACAACTTTTCAAAGACTAAAACTGTAGGATGAAAGAGGGGGAGGTTAAAAGTACTATGGGCCAGATTCAGGAAGCCTCCATGTAAGAGTTATAACTCTTACACGGAGGCTGCAGTTAAACGGTGTGATGTCAGCATGTCATGCATATGCATAAGGTGCATGAGGCATGCTGAATCACACTGTAACTCTTACACGGTCCGTGTAAGAGAGTAGGGGGCGTGTCCATAGGCTAAGCCCTGCATGCAGACACGCCCCCGTAAGTGTAGAATGGCTGAAAGTAAACAGCCACGAGAGAGGCCATGGAAATGTAAATAAACACACTACACAACACATTCCCCCACAGACCATCAGTGTACAAAGTGAACAGAGGCTATAAAATGAAAATAAAAACTGTTTTATTTTTTTAACCCCCGTAAATGTGTGCTACTGTGTGCGCTCGTGTGCGCGGGTGTGCTACTAGCGCAACTGCAGTTAGCAATCAGTGAAAAGGATATGAGAACTAAATATGCAAAGTAAGCCAAGAAAAAATAGCTTAGCGGTAGAGTTGCCGGCTTAAGAGTAGGTAGGCAGGGTTCGAGCCCACACAACAACCTTTTTTTTTGTAAATAAGCACTAAAAAAGCCCCTGACAGTATTGTCCAAATGTAAAAGTATACCCTTTTGTAAAATGGAATGAAATGGAGCATATATATTGAAGTAACACAATAATAAAAATAATTAGAAATGTACTGATAGCTAAGCTGCTGTGAGACAGAGTGCCCGTAGCTGCGTAGTGTTTAAAAAGCTGCAAACTGTATGCCTGTTGCTAAGCACCGGTTTAACAAGCTGAAACTGTTTGCAACTAGCTGTGCTTAGCTTAACATGTGTGTCACTAGCCAATTAAGGTGTATCCCAGCGCACACCGTTTGCGCACCGCTCCCACAAGCTAACTGGCAGTGCGCATGCGTTAGCTCCGCGCAAACGAACGCAGACCTGCTTTTAAGTGCTTAAAAGTGCTTATGGCATGTTTGATTGACAGGTCCTCAACTCATTTCTGTCAGGAAAATTAAAAATCAGTGGTTAGATTCGAACCCAGGATACCATGCACTAGAGTCAAGGTACTAAACCACTAAGCCATGACAGCAATACCTAGAAATGCAGAAATAGCATATATATGGGATAAAATCCAGAATGGAGCATGATAAAGCATTTTCAGTGAAGTAGATACAATTCCAAAATGGCCAATCAGAGAAATGTGTGGGAAAAGCGGCATATATAAGCCCCATAGGCGGGAATACACAGCAGAACCGATTGTAGAACAGACCTGCAGTCAGAATGAGTGGAGTAGGTGAGGGACGTTGCTTTCGAGCACAGCGTTGGGGCGTTGAGGAGTCCAGATACATGGTCTGGCTCCTTGTCCATCATCATGAGGCCCAACTCATGCAGGGCCAGGTCTCATGTGGAGCGTACAGGGCGGAGGCATGGGACCAGTTTGCTTGTGATCTGACCAGTGCTACTGGCATTCCACGCACTGGTGAGCAGGTCCGTCACCACCATGCGGACCTGAAGCGACGTAAGCAAGACCAGTTGACCGAATGGATCCAGGAGGCCCGGGATAAGCCCAACGCCCCACTACTGAGTAAGTTACATTTTACTTATGTATGTAAGGATTTCAACTGGCTGATACCATGGAGATGTGTAGTCCAATATTACTTCTTTCGTATTACAGCTGCAGGTGTCCGCTCTGCGAACCGTGAGACGCATGCCCGTAGGCTGGCGCAGCTGCGCCACCATGCAGGTTAGTAACCCCACCCAGTACTTGTAAATAAATATTATACTGTAGCATGTATCAGAACACTGCAGTGTATTGATTAAAAGTAATATAATGTGCAAGCAAGAATTGAAAGTCTGCAGGTATGGCTGCAACAAGTTCATCAGTATGCAAGTGTAACTGGAAATATAATTGATAGAAATAAATAGTGCTGTAATACAGATGTCCCACCGTTAATTAAATATAGTGTAACCTGCAGTAGTCTCAAGAGTACAGTTTCAGAATCTGAGGTAGTCACATGTGAGATATATCCCCTGTTGAAATGCTGAATCATGACAGAAGTGAGCCTGTTGGAAAGTGTTTGAATCACCACCAGTCTAATATGTGAACAAAGCCTAGAAGTACCAACCTGAACTGTGAAGTTGCAGGATGTGTGAGAGTGACAGAAATGGTCATGTATGAATAAATAAAGTAGTAATAACCCCTGAATATATTAGCCCCAGTGTGTTTCTACAGAACTAAATGATGTGGGAAGTACTAATTAACATCCCAAACTGATTTCAGTGTGTCAGAATCTGGAATGTCTAGGCCAAAATCTGTATATGGTGATAACAGTAAACAATTTGCAGATAGAATGAATGATTATCTGACAGACTAAACAGCCATAGTTGTCCCCTGTCCTGTCATCAAAGTGTAGCAGAATGATGTATCTGATCAAATTCAAAATAAGTAGGATAGTGATGTATTTGTAACAGGTGTAGCATGACAGTCAAATAAAAATTATTTTGAAACATTAGCCTCAACTTAATTGTGTACCTATTACAAATGTATATCAATGTGTAACTTATGAATGTGTCATCACTTTCTATCTCCACCCAACCCTATAATTCTATATAACAGCACCCAATAAATATTGGTATGTGAACATTTCATTAACCATGGACATTTGTCCGTTTCAAAAATATATGCATGTCTGTTCGTGCATGTGCCCTGTTCATACCTGCAAATCTGATGGCCTGTTGCCATTAATCAACCCTGCATGTTGTTTGATTGTGTATTTCCATTCAGATAATGCATGTGATATTGATATGCCCCTTGTTCAATGGTGTTAATATCTGGGTGTTTGTCTAATGGGAATACCAATGCATGCTGTTACAACTAATCTGAATGGAATAATATGCCACTAACCCAAACTAACATAACTACTCACAAACCTAGAACGCTTGGGAAGGCAGGTCCCAGCGGACCCACCTCTCCCACCTCAGCTGGCGACTGCACCTGGCACTAGTGCCCAGGCCGGACCCTCCTCCAGTGGCCCTGTGCCACCTTCGGGTGGAAGCGCTGCAGGGGATGGGGCCCGTCCCCCCTCTGCAAGCGTGGCCAGAGGAGTTCGTCCACTCACCCTCCAAGGTGTCCGGTCTGTGGTGCGAAGGGAGATCCAAGACTCCGTTCTTGGGCCCCTACGCCAGCTTGAGGCTCGTGTGGCACAGCTAACGGCCCTGCCCGTTACCCCGCCTACACAGCCCCCAGCACAGCCCCGTCTTGGGCTGTGAAGGAACAGTGGCAACTGCCTATGGGTGGGGATATCAGTTCCACTGTTGCCATCTGTGGGCTCATGCGTCTTGGATATCCCAACCTCCGTCCCCGTCAATTGTGTAACCCCCCCCACGTGTGTCATACTCCGCCCCTGTATGCGTCTTGTCTGTCTTGTCTGTTAACCTACCCAACCTACCTCCCCAGCTATACTGACTTCCTTCACCTGACATACCACTCTCACCTGAAAAAAAAAAAGGGCACTCTGTATCCACAAAAAAATTACGCCCCATACATAGCTGTCCAAGTCGCACACATGTCCGCTTGACATTGAAACTGTTAATTACAATTGGCTCTACAACAAACATTAATGTTGTCCTGACACCTCTCTCAGGGGTGGAAGGTTTCAAATGTCTCACCAAAATACATGGAAATGCACAGCTGTTGCTGCTAAAGACATGGGCATCTATGGGCCTTACCTACATCCCTCCTGCAAATCCCATGCTTGTTTCCCTACTGTCTTACCCTCTTTGTGACCCCTTTTTCACCACTTTCCTGTCACCCCTTTTTCTTTTCTTTCAAAGAAAATAGCTGGTGTGCTTGTGTTAGCGGAGCTCACCGTCAGTGCGCATGCGTGAGCTCTGCGCAAACGAGCGCAGACCCAGTTTTAAGTGCTTAAAAGTACCTTTATGGCACTTTGATTGACAGGTCCTGTACTCATTTTGAAAGTCTGGAAAGAAAAATAAATTCACACTGCCAGTCTCGAACCCATGACCTTGGTAACATTAGTCTGTATGACCTACCACTAAGCCATGACTGCCATACAAGAACATAGTGCTAAAATAAATATAACATGTAATAGTAGGAATCAATATAAAGGCAATATAGGAGGTGTACTACCCAATGCATTTCAGGTAGAGTTTTAATGGCTGAATTACTGGGTTCCCACACTAGTTCAGTGTTAACAGAAACAGCCCTACTAATTGTTCGCTTGTACATAATAATGTAAGGTAATGTACACATAAGAAGGTATGTATATGTACACATACATAAATATAAATATATAGTAATACATTTGAAATATAGTCATAGGTGTCAGTATCCATACACACTCACTACAGGAGACAGTGAAGATAAATGCAACAGCCAGAATCTGCAACACAGCCTGACTCCTGTGAGACCTACTAACCCCTTAACTGCTGGAAGGTGCCTCCAGCACTTTGATTGATAGACCCTGTACTCAATTTGAAAGCAAAATACAAGCATACTAGTAGGCCCTGCCACAAGACCATTGTAACACTAGTCTGTATGACCTACCAGCAAGACATGACTCTCATACAGGGATATAGTGCTAAATAAGTGGAACATGTAATAGTAGGAATGAAGATAAAGGCAATATAGTATGTGTACTACCCTAAGCATGCAGACAGACTTTCACTGTCCCAATTACCAGATTCCCATACTAGTGTGTGTTAACAGAAACAGCCCTGAAAATTGTTAGCTTGTACCCAACATTGTCAGCTAATGTACATATATGACAGTATGTATATGTACACATATGTATATATAGCAATACATAATAAATACAGTTGTGGGTGTCAGTATGCATACACACTCACTACAGGGAACAGGTGGGAGAAATGCAGCAACCTGAATTCACAACACAGCATGAAGCATGAGAGATGTACTAACCTTCACACTCACAGAACATTTTCCAACAGCATACCAGCATGGTCCACGCCCTTACAATCTGAAAGGGCAACGCCTATCTCACATACCTTTTTAAAGCACTGTCCTGAAATCACAGTGAGACATGCAATCAGTACACAACTGGCTGTATGCAATTAGCCAATGCTGCCTTACAATTGGTGCAGAGGCCATCACATGGGCCTATGCAGATACCTACAAAAGCATTCAGTACCCACACTCCACACATGCAATACAATCATTGCACAAACCTGAGAAAGAGAGAGAGAGAAACAGAAATAAGAAAATAAACAGACTGACAGCATCAAAACCAGCAGCAGCAGCAGCAGAAAACAGCAAGCAGCAAGCAGCACCACTGACACAGCAACAGCTGCCACAAACACAGGTAATGCAAAGTAGCAGGTTAATACTGTGTTTACTGTGACACCTCCAAATGTATCATAGTTCACTATCTATAGGTATGTCCATGAGATAGGTTGTGTGTACATAGTCCTGAAATATATACATATGTAATATTGCTGTACATGTTGCCCATACTTAAAACTTCCATAGCTTAGAACACAAGGCCAGTTGTGCATATGATGCAGTAGTTACCAGGGTCAGTAGAGGTTACTCCTCATTGGTGTGGGACCACTGTGTATGTATGGCACTGTTCAGGTACATATCCCGTAGTATGGCCAGGGATTAATATCAGTCTGTCATGTGGTGCTATATCCTCCAGGGGTGAATGTAGCACACATCCAGGGATACAATTTCGTAACAGTGATGCTATGTGTTCTGCAATGTTGAGGGTGGCTCTCACCTGGACATGTGAGAGGATAGGGAGGTTACAGTCATCTGGGATAACTAATACCACATGTGTAGGAGAATGGGGGGGGGGTACCTGCACCTAAACTGTCTGCAACAATGTTGCCAATATCTGTGCATTTGGTGAATGTGAAGCATCTCAACACTGCTGACCACAGATGCCTTGCCTTCATGTGAATCTGCCCTGTGCTGCTGTAGCCTCCTGCTATTGTTATACAATGTGGCTGTATCTGTAGTCCACTGGACAGGATTAATAAGTGGTGTGCAGATGTTCTGGGTTAGATATGTGTGTGCACAGTACATGCAGTATGTGGGATGTCTGTGGTAAGCATATGCAAAGGGGCCGGTGGTGTGTGTTGTGGCTTCCACTGGCCCAATGGGCTGCATGAATAGCATCACTGTCATAACTAGTGAATAACTGTGTAATTACATGCATACATAGCAAGGTAGTGTACTGTGCTTGTGGTATTGTTCGGATATGTATATCCAGGCTGAGTAATGTGTGTCCACATCACAGGGTTGGATGGCAACACACATCCAGTATGTAAGGATGAACACCCAGAGTGTGTCAGATGTGTCGCCTGTGCAGAAATATCTGGCCATTACCTGTGCATCCCCCACAACACACACACATGCAACATATGGCAGAAGTACTATAGCAGTACACACATGTTCATAGGTTCATACTAGGCTATTTGCCCTAGGGCATTGATAAGCCTGGTAGAATGTGTTTGTCTTTCGCCACCCAATTACAAGTTATGCTGCTATGCCCTTGTCCGACGTTAGTATACTGTGCCTCTGTCTAACAGTGACATAGAAGTGATACCTGGGGTACAGCTATGATCTCCATCCACTCATGCAGATTCCTATGGAAGAGAGTCAATGAGGGACTCTGCCTAACCTGTAGTGTGAGCTCATTACAGAGTGAAGGGAGCCTCTTGGTTAGGAATATGCCCCTCCAGCATGTCCATGTATGTCAGTGCTGAGGTCCAGGTCTCCTGAGCATGTGGCTGTATGGGACTCTGATTGCCTGAGGTGCAGCCTGTTCATTACTGCTGGGTAGGACATGGCTGTATATGGCACGCACAGATTGCCTCTGAAAAGGCAGTATGCCACTGAGTCCAGCTGGATTTCCTTTACCTGGGCAGCATATGACATCTGTTTGAGCCATTGCATCCTCTTGATGAGGTACTGTTGTCCTGTACCAGTTGCTGTAGGTGTCTGGTTAGGTACATCCCAAAAGGTGCATTGTACGCAATTATAGGCCTGATGATGAATGAGTAAAGAGGCACAATGACCTCCCCTGCCATACATGTGAATCCCTCATGATTAGCTGGGCTATATAACATGTCTTTCAATCCACGTTGGCCATGTGGTTGACAAATGACAGACTGCTACCATGTTTCTTCTCCAGGTCCCCAACTACGTCTTCTGTACTCAATGGCCTAACACCTATGTTGTACTTTGCCACCAATGTGGAGGTGTGGGAATCTGCATTGAATACTGATACTCCCCCTCCCTTGTTCAAGTGTTGGGGCCGACAAGAATGGTAACAGCTATAACTTGGTAGTACTGGTGTGCTCCTGTGAAACCTGAAACAGGTTTATGTTACTGCACAGATATCGATGTCCAGAATGTTAAGTAGGGTTTTGAGTGCGTGCATCCTGAGGTCTAGACTTCCGGTGTTGAGTAGCATCACTCTTACTTCCTCATCCTTTGTGATACAAATGGATGTGGGTTTGCCTTATGAGCCTTGCCTAATACAGGCACTATGGGTGTAGCAAGATGCTCCGCCAAATTCCAATAGGACAGGGGTGACAGGTGCAAGCTGTCCCTAGCAAAGCATACCACCCCAAGATGGCAGGCATTGGCACACCTGTGAATGACACCAGTATGTCAGTCAATTGTTGGAAGGGATCATCGTGCCTTGATATTGTGGCATCGTTCTTGGTGAGGGTAGGATGCTACTCAAGGTCAGGGTCAAACTGTCTTGGGCTACGTGCTCAGAGAGCTCCGTACTGTCTCATGTCATGTATTCCAGGGAGGTATGTGTCAGGTCATTCACACCAACATGGACATTGACTGAGTCATACCTGTACTTGTCTTGGGGTTAGCTGAGTGTTTGTGTTATGTGGCAGGTCATAGTGCCCGACAGGCTGCACACCGTGACCTTCACCTTGTTAAGCCTGGTGAACGTGATGTTAGTGTGCCTGATGATAGAGGCACCTAGTACAGGTGTATGAGATGTGTTGTTTACTGTTAATGGCTGTGAGTGTTCAGCACATTGGCTTTGTGTGATATGTGTTGCACGTGTTCGTTTCCATGGTAGTGGTTGCCTGAGTGTCTGCTTAGGAGGTCTCTGCTGCGTAGGCAGACCTGTAGTCCGAGCCTACAAGTATGCTCATGTGTGATCATGTGTTAGTTCTGCTGTCGTGGTAGGTCTATGTGAGACTGGAAGTGTAGTGAGTGTGGTTTCCTTCGCCACCTGACTGGTTATGGTGGTATTGAGTAGACAGAGCCTAGCCTCCAGTTTGGTATATGGTTGCATCACTCACATGAGTTTGAATTTGTTGTTAGGAGGAGGGGGTTGTCTGTGTACATGCAGCTGTTCTAACATTGTCTCTGGAGTACCACACTCACCAGCTGGACTGGGGAGGGAACTGACAACTGACCTCTGGACATGCTAATAATTGAAAACAAGGTCCATTGGGGAGTGAGGGTGTACTGATATTACCTACAACTGCTCACTGATATAAAAGCGTCAGTGAGCAAGTGCCAGGTAACCTAAGTGCAATGTGTCACAATTAAGTAATTGCAACAATGACAAGCAGTCACTTGCTGTCATGTGTAACATGGAAATACGTACAGTAAGCAATGCAGATATCAGTAGTGAGTCACAGACGTGTTGAGAAGCTGTGTATTATGTGGAAGTAGCATACCAGTGAAATAACAAGCTAACAAATAACAAGCATATAAACAAAGGTAGATCCAGGAGGCCTGGATGTAGTGTTTGCCACAGCAAACAAGGTGTAGCAATGTCAGTAAGATACAGCTCAGATATGCAGGCACTATAAACCTGAAACCAGATGTCCCCAGCTATGAATGGCAGAGTACAGCCTATTGTCACACACGAGTGCAGACCACAAACCTTGTTAATGTTAAATAACTGGCCTGAAGGCCAACTGCCTATACCAGAACTAATACACTTGTACACTGGGCCCTCAATCAGCAGTTCCCAACTTCAATGGATGAAAGATATGTGTTCTGCCACCACAGTGCTTGCCACAAACCTCCCTAATGTAAAACAACTGGTCTGAAGGCCAAGTGCTTAGTCCAAATGACTTAGAATGATAGCTACACTGTAATCAAGTTACAAGCAAGCAGTAATAAGTACAATTTAATACTCCCTGTATAGAATGTGTACCATGTATTGCTGAGATACTATGCTGATAACCTGTTTGTGTACCTTTCCAGGTTAACATGGCTCCAAAAAGGAACCCAGCATATTCTGCTGCAAAGGATGACGTGATTCACCAGAGCCTGGTGCGTGACTATGCCATCCTGTTCTCACGCACCACCCAGAATCAGCAGTAGAGGTCTGCACTGTGGCAAAACCTAGTTAGCAGGATAAATGATGTTGGCATGCATGATAGGACATATGAGCAGGTGAGACATCACTGCAGTGATTTGATTAGAAATGTCCGCCAGCGTGCTGCAGATATCCGCAGGCAACAGGTTGCCACAGGTGGGGGGGTGGCCACACATCCCCCCCTCACCAGACAGGAGGGGCTACTGCTAAGTGCTGTGGATCCAGCCCCAGAATAACAACAGCAACAGTCATGCATCATGATGGAGGTTGGATCCACACAGCAATAAGACACCGAGCATGCAGGTAAGATGCCATATTTATTTATTGTTATTACTTTTACATTTGTTGACCAAGATAGTCTAGCTGGATATATGTCCATTTTCAGTAGAGGCCTGGGGAGAAAAGCTCCACACATAACATAATAAAGGCAGACAGACAAGTTGTTAATACAGACAGCCAACATAATAGAAATATACACCAGCCTGTTAATTAAATCAACATACATTTAAGGAACTCAAACAGTTTAGAGTCATACACAATATACTGTCGGTTTCAAAGCAATTCTACCTAAAGCATAATGGTTATGCAATAAGGCAAAAGCCATATAGATAATAGTTAGGGCTCAGAAGAGTAGAGAAGTAGAAGGAGTATGAAAGATAAAATAATAGGGAAGAGGCAGGAGTCAAGAAGGGAAGTGAGGAAAAGAAGGAAGACAGTCAAGAGGAGGTGGGAGGGATGGGAGAAGTAGGTCAGAGCATAGAAGGACATCAAGGTGAAAGAAACAGGGTAGAAGCTAGTTTTTATGCACAATGAGGGGTTAAAGGTAAAGAGAGGGTGGGGAGAGGGATGTTAGCCTGGAGTCCAACAAGAACAAAGCCAGTGGTTTTGGAAGTACAGTTTGAGTTGTCGTTTGAAGAGAGGTAAGGGTGAGATTAGAGTTAACCCCTGGTATGTACATATGACTGTTCTGTACACTGTTACTTCATGCACGCATAAGGTGTGCATGTGGTATGTATCTGTCATCATGATATGTAATTGTGCATGTGTGATACAGACATTATGAGCAGCTGATGTGTATAAGGGAACTAGTGTACTACTGTACTGTATCATGTGCAAAACAAATGGCACACTTGTGCCCACTGACATTACTCTCTTCACACTTCCAGGTCCCTCCCATCTAGCAACGAGGGAGGCCATACATGCTGGTGAGTGTTTTTAACATTACCTGAAAAACAATTTATAATACTAGTAAGAGTAGTGTAACTCTGTAGTAGACATGCTGGTGAGTGTGTTTAATAATACCTGTAATACCCAGTTGTACTAAATTAAGAGTAGTGTAACACGGTACTGATGTGTGTGTTTACTGTGGGGTGTGCATGTGTGCGAGTGTGCCTGTGCCCATGTGTGCATGTGTGTTAGTGTCCATGAGTGCATGTGTCCATTTCTGAATGTGTGCATTAGTATTGAAGTGTATCTCTGTCAAATATGTGTTGAGACTGTAATCTGTGTTCCCTGTTTTCCTCCCGTAGGTTCTGCAGCAGGGAACCTGAATCTTGTGCCCCAGGTACTGATGATGATGAAATGTCTGTAATAATGCAGGAAGGTGTGTCTGGGTCCACCACTGGTCAGCCAATTGACAGTACACAGCTGTCAACCCCGTCAATGCGCACAGTCATCCTGTCGTTACATCCTTTGTCACCATTGTCCCTAGGTGATGGACAGTCTGCAGTGGGCATAGATCAGGGTAATGTGGTACCTGTGGTACATGCATCCCCACAAGGCAGCCATGAGGAGGGTCCTCCAATGGTACCACGCAGACAGTCGCCCATGGGTTCTCGTGGGGGCATCCTTGGCCGTACTGCCTCTGGCCGACATGCCCAAGGAGGTATGTCAACCTCCACTATGTTTCGAACTGTCATGCAGGCACAGGCACGTATGGAAAGGTACACCAGACAGGGTCTGAGGGAGCTGAGAGCATGTCGCACAGCCATGACAGATGGCATGCGTGACGTTGCGAATGCTATCCGTAACTTCGCAGATGTCGTTGACAGACGTTGTGGGGGCATAGAACAGCTGCTCCACAACCAGATGTCCATGGGCCAGGGCGATGGTGTGCGTTTGCGACGTTGACGTGGCCGTATGCCAGCAACAGCACCAGCTGGCAGTGGCCGCGGACAACAGGCCCACTCACGCACCTCAAGTGCCAGCACCAGCTCCAGCAATGCTGGGTCTGTGCTGTCATCAAGACGCCCCAGGAGACCACGTGCACGTGGCTCTGGACAGTCCCAACAGGGAACTGTGTCCAGTCAACACACCCTTGCTTCTGATGACAGTACCCAGTCTGGGTTAGTACCGGATACGGCCTGTAGCACCCCTGCCAGGCACAGGTACCGTGTCCGTGCCCACAGACACTGATCTGGATGACCTGACAGGTGCAGTCTGTGGCTGTCCACAAAACCCTGTACATGGCAGCCATTATGTGGGACTGTGTGCATGCTTACACACATGCAGAAACCTAACACCTAGGGCAAACACATACACACACACACTGCACCAACACTGGTCCACCCTGTACTGCTGCCCCTCACAAACACACATACACACACATGTCAATTGGTGTTATCAGTGGCTGGCTTGGGCAAACCTAACCCACACCCTGTGCATATGATGACACTGTGCCACCTCCTGCATACTACAACATTGGTGCAGGAAAAGGTAAACACGTTGCTGATGCACAGGGTGACTACATAGATGTGTATAAGTAGTAACATGTTGGTAACTGTTCACTGTTCCAGTATGATTGTGTGTATATCCCAGCAGTCCTGCTGCAGTAACTGTATGAATGTCCTCAATTGTTATCTGCACCCATACTACTTACCAAAGTGTACCAGCTGCACACCATCACATGCTAACATTGACTATGGGAATGTGCATCATGTGCTGTTATGTAGATTCAGCTATATGTATCTGTTCTGTCACACATGCATTTATACACACCCTGCTACCCACACACATGCACACGCTCACCTGCCATTCCCATTATTTATTACCCTACATGAGTAGATGTCAATACATGACAGGTACACATTTGAGAAGTGCACTATGTTGTTTACTACTGACTTCCTCTTCTTTACCTGTACTCACAGGGTGCAGGCAACCTCATTAGTTCAAAGATGTAATATGCATCAGGTACTGTGGTACCCTGATTGCCACATCAAACATGTTTCCCATATAGAAATGCACACAGACACATCCCACATCCACACACTTGCCACATTCAGGCTTCAAAACACTATCTAGGTATATTCTGGTACATGTGCGTGTTACAGTAGCATGTAACACTATACTGAGTACTGGCAGTTGTCTGTTGTCATGTTGTTTGTATAGAATAAAAGAATTGTTTGATTATCCTACTTCGTTTTGTGGACATTACTTGAAGAAGTGTTACCTTACATGTGTTATTGGCACCACCACCTTCTCTTTTGTAGTTTTGTTTGTATAGGGTGCTGTCAACATCACTGCTTGTTAAGGGTAATGAGCACCCTGCAGTGCATAGCCCCATGTGGCAAAAGCCACATCCCACCCCCATCATTGTGCACACACACTAACCCCACCCACAGTAAAACACATACTTTCCATTTGCAAGATTCAAACCCATACCTAACTGTGTTATGACAGTAGAAACAAACACATTAGCAGAGTGTGCTATTTGCAGTAGTTGGAGAAACCCTTTCTAATGCTGTACTTAGAGGGTGCTGACATCATCTGTGTGTAGGAGGAGGGATGTGCACCCTGTAGTGCGTTCTCCCAGTTGGCAAAAGGTACTTATCCCTCCCAGCATAGTGCACACACATAAACCCCACTCATACTAACACACATACATTCCCTTTGCAGGATTCAAACCCCTACCTAACTATGTTATGACACTGGAGAAAGACACATTAGCAGAGCGTGCTATGCGAATTACTGAAGGACTTTAATACAGGTAATATAGTTATAGAGTCCTGACATCATCAGTATTTCAAAAGGGGGATCTGCATCCTGTACTGTACTGTCACAGTTGCTAATAGGGGCATTTCCCATACACACATCAATGTGTTCCAGGTTTGCATATGTGAGGGATCCAGTACTCCAGTGTGATTAGTATATGGTTTGATTGCACCAATGAGGGATATACTCCCAGTGGTGAGCATTTTGTACTCATGTTTGTGATGATCAGGTCTAGTATATCTGCCCCTCTTGTGGGAAGGTTGGTTACCTGTTCCATAGCTAAAGAATGTCTGCTCTATGGGAACCCTAGAGCTTGGGTATTGTGGCTTGTGTAATGTTCACAGTCTATGTTTGGGTAGCTGACGTCACCCAGTATGATGGTGTTTGCAGAGAAATCTATACTCTCCTGTGTCAGCATGAAGGCTGTGTGGGAGTCCTGAGTTTGAGAGGGTGCTGTAAGAGCTCCTCTGTGTCTCTTTCCATGTGGTCCAGGGAGGTACGTCTCAGGTTGTTTGCACCAGCATGGACAATGACTGCCTCATAGTTGTACTTGCTGTGGAGTGACCTGTGTGCCTGTGTTATGTGGCACATTCTTTCACCTGACAGGTAGCTAAATGTGACCCTCACCTTGCTCTGTCTGGAGGGCGGCACGTCTGTCAACAGCTCATGTCAAGCAAGTTCACACCCCTCATTAATGATGTGGAAACCTTCAAAGGCCCCAGGCCTGTTGAAAATATGGACCAGACTGCAGATACCTGTATAAAGGCATTCTATGGACACATTCAGAAATGCATGGATCATGAAACCACATATGAAAGCATGACCCAATTCTCCAAAGGCAGATGTCCTGTGTGCCAGACACCAGCCATAAACACACTATACAATAGAAGGATGACGCCACTACATGATACAACAACCTCCCAAAATGTGAAGGCACCACTGATGAGTATTGGAAGACAACTACAGGCACCCATACGATTGTCTAAGGCCATCTTTGAGAGAAGATTCCACAAGCCACTGAGGATAATCACAAGGCTTTCTGTAGTTATGTTAGGAACCTGGGTGGTACTACCCAGATATGCTCAGAGGTAATCCAAGATGTCACACGAAATACAAAACACACAGACATTGCCATCATCCTAGTGGACAGGTTCACTGCTGTCTTCTCCCCCCCACCACACCAAAAGGGCAAATATGTCTCGCGGCAGAGTGCTGCCCCCCCTGACATCACAGATGCTCAGGTAAGAGATGCCCTTCCCAAAGCAATAAACACTGCATCAATGGGACCAGACAGTGTCCTACATGAACCACAAGAAGAGCTACACCCAGACATAACACCACTGTTCAATCCCAGCCTTACTACACGATATGTGGCCAAAGAGTGGCGTACAGCAACAGTGGTCCCTCTACATTCAGGTGGTGCCTTCACGGATCCTGGACACTATTCGCCCCATATGTCTGACTAGCTTTGTCTGCAAAGCAATGGCAAGGATCATCATGAACCTCACATATCTAGATATTGTGGACCTACAGACATGTCACCATACACAGTTTGGCTTTGTTAATGGCAGATCCTGCCTCTCAAACCTGTTTGATTTCTTTGAAACAGTCACCAAGGCCACTGTCAAGGGGAAGGAGGTCTACACAGCCTACCTGGACCTTGCATAAGCCTTTGATACAATACCCCACTTGTGCATTCTAGCGAAGCTCACCAGTGTACATATTAACCCCTATGTCACTATGGTTATTGCACAGTGGCTCAAGGGCAGAACACACATGGCTAGAATTGCTGGAGCCATGTCAGCCTCCAACCTGGTACAAGTGGTGTCCCACAAGGCTCAGCCCTGGGAGCTGTCATGTTCATTATATATTTATCATAGGTGCAGGCCAACATGGAAGTACTGTGGCTGAGCAAGTCGCAGGTGACTGCAAACCAGACGCCATAATCAACTCTCCAGCTAACACACTCATCCTCCAAAAGGGCCTCTTGCAAACACACGACTTGTGCCACAGCCATGGCCTCAAGGTGAATGACAGAAAGAGTATAGTCATCCCCTTTGTCAAACACAAAGTGACCACAAAGTACCACATATGTGTTAATCCATTAAGTGCAGATGAAGGGATTATGGACCTTGGGGTGCACAGGTTGATAGCATTCTACCATTTGACAACAACATGGACAAAGTGGTTAGGAAAGCATGTTATATGGGCCACATCATCATGATGGGATCCACATGCAGATCAGGGAAGGACATTGTGCCCCTTTACTCATCCCTCATCATGCCCATAATTGACTATGATGAACCTGTCAGCATGCCCCTTACCAGACACCTGCAGCAACTGGAGATACCACATACGTACCTCGACAAGAGGATCAAAGGGCTCAAACAGATGCCACATACTGACTGGTTAAAGAAACAGCAGCTCTACTTAGTGGCATACTGCCTCTTCATAGGCAATCTGTGCCTGACATATAAAGCCATGTCAAACCCTCACTTAATGGCCATGTTGCACCTCAGAATATCCAGATCCCATCAGGATACACGCTGGAAAGACTTGAACCTCAGGAGTGATATACATAGGACATGCTGGAGGGGCACATTCACAACTCAGAGGCTCCCTTCATTCTTGAATATTATCACAATAGAGGTTAGGCAGAGTGCCTCAGTGACTATCTTCAAGAGTGATATTAATGACTGGATGTGACATTGTAGGGTTACCCTGGGTATCACTTATGTGTCACTGTGAGACAGAGGCACAGTATACTAACCTTGGAAAAGGGCATATCAAGACAGATTTACAATGCATGTTGAAAGCCACACACATTCTGGCTAGGTGGATACATGCCCTGGGCAGACATCCCTGTATGAACCTATGGACCTATGTATCTTGTTCACCATTGGCCCTATGTGCTGTTAATCACCAATGCAATCTCAATACTATGGTAGCATGTGCAAAGGTCAATTGTCAGTCAGCTCTATGGTACAGTTGTGGAATATGTGTGTCATGTAGTAATGTCACAGCTGCCACATGTATACAGTCAACCCTATCCCCTACCCATGGATGTACAACACATGTATGAGATGGAAACACATGGCCAAACTGTGGACTAAGCACTCTGAACCCAGTACTGGCATAACCTGTCTGGTGGCATGAAATACTACAGTGACAGCAATACCAATCTGATGTGGACCTACACGGACAGCAATACAAGCATGGAAAAAAAAACGGGTCAGTTGTGGAGCCTAAGGATAGCATCCTGCATGACTGGCAGACATCTCTGCAGCTGGCACACAGGCATACATTAGGCCTGCACACAGCACGCATAACACATAGCACACAAATCCTGTGTGTCAAACAAGCACAGTCTGTACAGCTATACAACACTACTGCCGCAGTTGTGTTAGGTACTTTTATTGTCCAGTACAGTGAGAACATGCTCACCAGGCTGGACAAGGTGTAGGTCACAGTGATATGCTCATGGGGCACTGTGGTCCACCACATAACACAAACATACAGGTCAGTCAGATGCATGGACACATATGACTCAGTCATTGTCCATGCCACCACAGCTGATGTGGGATGTCCCTCACTGGGATACATGATAGGGAACATGGAAGGGATCACTGAGCAAGTGACACAGGCTGGCAGACCCCTGACCTTGGTTGGCATCAGACCCTCACCAGGGATTCTGACATATTACTGAATGCTAATGAATCAGTGTAGCTACAACACCCTAGCTGAACAGTTCTTAGCATGCAGTCACTGCATTGCTATGGAATAACGTCTTACCACTCCCACAACAGGTGAAAACATGCAGCACCTGTACATCAACAACATGTAGACTATATGCCCCAGACCAGGTGTGTATCCCTCACTACTAGGCTGATAGCATCTACATCTCACACTGTATATACACATCCCACATGCAGCACCTGCACAGAAGACCACAGTCATAATGTTACCCTGTGCAAATACCATGTATTCACATGTGGCAGGCATCACACATGGTAACTATTGAAGGTCACAGGTACATATGTGTATTTGGCACACACATACATCATGTGTGCATTGCCATAACTGGTTTAATCAATGTCATGCATTATTGTGAGGGACAACCCGCACACATGGGCATTCTGTGTGGGCAAAACACACGTGGCATGTCTGTAATCATAAGCCATAGGAATTGTGATATCATTTAGAAAGGGGTATGTGCATCCTGTAGTGTGTTTTCCCAGTTGCCAAAAGGGGGATTTTAGTCATACACACTTAGCCCCACCTTCACACACATTTGCTGGATTCAAACCCCTATCTAACTATGTTATGATACTAGAAATGGACGCATTAGCATAGCGCGCTATTCGCATTACTGGGAGATTTCCTTTCCCCTGATATACTTATAGGGTGCTGACATCATCAGAGTTTAGAAAGTGGAATGAGCATCCTGTGGTGTGTTTTCCCAGTTGCCAAAAGGGATGTTCCTTTCATACACACTTGCACACACACACTTGCTGGATTCAAACCCCTACCTAACTATGTTATGACACTAGAGACAGATGCATTAGCACAGCGTGCTATTCGCCTTAGTGGGAGGTTTTTTTTCCCCTGATATACTTATAGGGTGCTGACATCATCAGAGTTTAGAAAGTGGAATGAGCATCCTGTGGTGTGTTTTCCCAGTTGCCAAAAGGGATGTTCTTTTCATATACACTTATCCCCCTTCGCACACACTTGGTGGATTCAAACCCCTACCTAACTATGTTATTACACTAGAGACAGACGCATTAGCGCAGCGCGCTATTCGCATTACTGAGAGATTTTCTTTCCCCTGATATACTTATAGGGTGCTGACATCATCAGAGTTTAGAAAGTGGAATGAGCATCCTGTGGTGTGTTTCCCAGTTGCCAAAAGGGATGTTTCTTTCATACACACTTACTGGATTCAAACCCCTACCTAACTATGTTATGACACTTGAGACAGGCGCATTAGCGCAGCACGCTATTCGGATTACTGGGAGATTCATTTTCTCCTGATATACTTATAGGGTGCTTACATGATCAGTGTCTAGAAAGGGGAATGAGCATCCTATGGTGTGTTTTCACAGTTGCTAGGAGTAACATTTGGACCAAGTGTGTGAGCATGCCCAGTTCAGCCTTCCCATGGCATGTTGTGTGAAAGATGTCTCATTTATCTAAGTGTGTGAGCATGCCCAGTGTGGGCTTTCCATATGTTGAACTCTGCAGCCCATCACATTTGTGGATGAGTGTGACCTTCAACAAATACCTCCAGTTTATGGTTGTGTGTTCTGTGCCATGTTGTGTAGTTACTGTCCAAATGCTTTTTGTGTGAACACAACAGGGAGTATACTGTGCCTGCAGGTTTTGCATGGGATACTTTGCACATGATTGTCAACATCCGTTCATACTGACCTAACACTGTAGTACTGTATAGTGTAGTGGTTCAGTACTTTCACTGTGGTGGTCAGTATCCTGGGCTTTAGTCCTATCACTGCTTTACATTTCCATAGTGTGCACAACAGCCTGGTTAGGGTCCAGTTGTGCACATCTGCACAAAGGCGGTGCCTCTACGGACCCTGGTAATTACTGCCCCATAAGATAAACAAGTCTAGTCTGTAAAGCTATGGAGAGGATCATAATTGAGCTCATAAACAAAGATATAGGAGACATGCAGACATTGTACCCGTCCCAGTTTGGCTTGGTCAAGGGCAGATCATGCCTTTTGTACTCGGTTGACATCTTCAAAACGGTCACTTAGGCCATTGTTGGGGAAAGGCAGTCCATACAGCCAACCTTGGCATTGCAAACACTTTCAACACAATACCCCACTCAGGTATTGTGGAAAACCCTAACAATGTAAACCCATATGTCACAAGATGGGTTGCAAACTTGCTTAAGGACGGGATCCACAGGGTTAGAGTTGCTGGCACTATGTTAGACTCCAGGCTGGTCACAGGTGGTGTCACACAGGGCTCAGTCCTTGGCCCCCTATTGTTTGTCATGTACTTCCCAGAAGTACAGGCCAACATGGGAGGACTTTGGCTGACAATGTTTGCAGATGACTGCACACTGGGCGCCATAGTGGACAGTGCATCAGACACGGATATCCTTCAGAAGGGACTCACGGTAACTGATAGCTGGTGCCAGAGCCATGGCCTGAAGTCAAAGTGCACAACATGTGTAGACATACCCTTCAGGAAAAGCAAGGTAACCCCAAGCTACCATATAGGTGGCAATCCTCTAAGCACAGAGGAGGTTATCATGGACCTGGGGACCCAGGTTGACAGTCGCCGTTCTTCTGACACTCACGCTAAAGTGGCTAGAAAGACCTTCTACATTGTCCACCTGATCAGGATGGGATTCACATCCAGATCTAGTGGGTCATTGTTCCCCTGTACTCTTCACTTATCAGACCGGTGATCGAGTAGAATGCCCTATTCTGGATGTATCTCACCCAACATCTGCAGCAATTGGAGACACCCTGAATGTCCCCCACCAAAAGGATAAAGGAACCCCAACATCTGTCATATGCTGCCAGATTGAAGACACTCCTGCTCTATTCAGTCACATACCGTCTGCTTAGAGGTGACATGTGCCTGACATGCAAGGCCATGTCCAAACAGGGATTAATGGACATGCTCCACCTCAGAATCGGCAGATCCACCTGAACCAGCAGTGCAAGTGACTTACACCTTAGCATGGATGTACGTTGGACATGTTGGAGTGATGGAGTTGTCACTCGGAGACTCCCTATGCTGTGGAATACAATCCCGGTCCATGTGAGGCAGAGCACCTTGCTGGCTGTGTTCAAGAGGTATCTTGACCTGTGGATGGGAGGTCATACGTTTAACCCGGGGATCGTCACTGTGTCACTGCTGGAGAGAGGCACGACAAAATAATGGACACAGTATTGTTTCCATATAAGGGGTGGTGTACACCAACAAACTCTGGGCTAGGCTTATACCTGCCTTAGGGAAGATAGCCTAGTATAACCCTATGTACCTATGAACCTATCTGACCATGTTGCATTATGTTCAGATGTGAACTACTTACAACAGCCTCATCCAACATCAGTAGTGTATTCCACAACATGGGTGTACATTGGCAAACACTACCGATGTGCCCTAGGCCATTTCTAATGCTAGTCGGAGAGTGTGTTTGTCCGTCAACACATTGTTAGTGTAGTTTGTCATGACATATGTCTTGTTTAGTATACTGTGCCTCTGTCTACCTGTGACATAACATTGATACCCAGGGTAAACCTACCATCTCCCTTCCACTCATTAGGATTCCTGTTGAGGGGAATCAATGAGTGACTCTACGGATAACCTGTACTGGTAGTTTACTCATGCGTGGGGGTGGCTTCTGTATTATGGATAATGCAGTACAGCCTGCCCTATGTATGTCAGTGCTGGGGTTCAGGTCCCTCATGTGCATAGCTCCCTGCCATTCAGATTGTACAAGGTGCAGCATGTGCATTGATTCCAGCTTGGACATGGCTTTCTACATCAGGCACAGCTTGCGTCTGGGTGGACAGCATGGCAGTGTGTGGAGCTGCACTCTGTTTAATCAGGCGACACATTACATGTGCTCCAGCTCTTTCATACTCCTGGTGAGGTATTGTTGTGGATTTTACAGTTGCTGGATGTGTCTGCATGAGGTACACCCCACAGGGGCTGTTGTGGTCATTTCTAATGCTGATGAAAGATAACTGCAGAACCACAATGACCTCCCCTTAGCTAGATGTCAGAAAGCATGGACCATGCAATCACAAATAAAAACAGGACCCTCTCCACAAAGGGAAAGTGGCATGTCTGGTGGACCACAGCCATAAACAAACTGTATAACAGATGAGGGATACTAATGCAAGACAGAGCTACATCTCCAAAAGGGAAGACAGCTGTGATTAGCACTAGTAGAAAGCTACATTATGTCATAAAGACATGCAAGGTCAACTTGGGGACATAAATCACCAAAGACAATGAAGGTAACCACACTGCTTTCTTCAGTTATGTCAGACACCTGGTTGGGAACCCTCAGATATGCTCAGAGTTGGTACACAACAACATATATTCCAGTGACCTGACAGGTATTGGCAACATTCCAGCGGACAGCTTCAATGCGATTTACCCCCTCCCTCACCCCCAAAAGAAGATAGTTATCACAGCTGTATGTAACCTCACTGTCATCTTGGATGTCCATGTGAGAGCCGCACTCAGCAAAGACAAGTACACAGCATCAATGGGACCTGATGGTATCCCCGGTTGCATGCTATGTGAACTCCAGAAGGAGCTGGACCCGTATATACAAATGCTATTTAACCTTAGCCTTGCTACAGGATATGTACCTGAACACTGGCATATGGCAACAGTGGTCCCACTCCACAAAGGAGATGCCTCCACAGACCATGGCAACTACCACCACACAAGCTTAATCAGCCTTGTCTGCAAAGCTATGGGAAGAGTCATTATGGAGCTCTTACACAGAGACATTGCTGACCTACAGACCCTTGATCCCACCCAGTTCAGCTTTGTACAGGGCAGATCCTGCCTTTTGCACCTAGTTGACTACTATGAAACTGTCAGTAGGGCCATTGATGAGGGCTACACAGTCCACACAGCTTACCTGCACTTGGCTAAGGCCTGTGACACAATACCCCACTCAGGCATCATAGACAAGCTCAACAGCTGACATATAACACCATATGTCACAGGATAGGTTGCAAAATGGCTAGGAAACAGAACCCATAAAGTCAACATTGCAGGTGCCTTGTCAGATTCAAAGCCAGTCACAGGTGGTGTCCCACAAGTATGTGTCCTGGGACCCCTCTTAATTGGTATTTACTTTTCAGATGTGAAAGCAAACATAGGAGGGTTGTGGATGACAAAGTTTGCAGATGACTGCAACCTAGGCACCATAGTGAATACATCAGCCGGCACACACATCCTACAGAATGCCGTCACAAAGACGGATAGCTGGTGCCAGACTCATGGCCTGAAACTGAATGCAACTGATGTGTAGTCATCCCCTTTGGGAGGAACAAAGTACCCACAGATCAATACATAGACAGCAACCCACTGAGCACAGAAAACAAATCAGACACCTGGGGACACGTGTAGATAATGACATCTTGTTTGACACCCATGTTGCCAAAGTGGTTAGAAAGACTATCTATCTTGGCCACCTTATCATGGAGGGTTTTCCATCCAGATCATAGGAGGTCATTGTACCACTATACTTCTCCCTTATCAGGCCCATGATTGAATACAAAGCCCCATTTGGTATGTACCTCACCCAGCACTTGCAACAGCTGGAGAGACCCCAAAAGTACCTTACCATGAAGATCAGGGGTCTACAACACATGTCATATGCTTCCAGAATAGAGGAAACCCAGCTTTATTCAGTGTCATACCGCATACTTACAGGTGACCTATGCCTGACATACAAGACCATGTCCAATCAGGATTTGGTGGACATGCTCCACTGCGAGCAATCCAAATCCACCAGAACCATGAGAGCTGCAGATTTGAACCTCAGTGCATACATGTATAGGGCATGCTGGAGGGACAGAGTCATAACTCAGAGGCATCTCACACTCTAGCAGAGTATCCCAGTTCATGTTGGACAGAGTCCCTCACTGACTCTCTTCAAGAGACATCTGGACAACTGCATATGAGACAGAGGCACAGACTAGACAGAGGCACAGTCATGTTATTCAATTACGTAAGGGGGTCATAATGTGTCACTACTAAGTCAGAGGCACAATATTCGGAATCTATTCTGTACACTTATTACCACTATAAGGGGTGGCAATAGCCACATCACTATGGCTAGGCATATACATGCACTAGAGTAGATAGCCTACTAGTAAACTATGACACTATAAAACTATGGTGTATGTGTAGGTATTGTCAGTCAAGCACTATGATGTGGTTTAGGGGGCTTGATATCTCACTGTATTCCAACATTGTTTTGTCTATTCCTTCTAGCATGTCTAGGGATCAGTTGCTAGTGTCCTCTCCTGCTCAGCTGGTGAACCTGGGAATATTGAGGCAATGTTACAATTGCCTCATGTACACTGACAACCCTCTCCTTCTCCCATAAAACACACATACATGTGAGAGCTGCAACTATATAGCCAAAGTGGAGGCTGAGCTCTCTCAACATAGGACTAGCAAGACCAGAGAGAAGGTGAAGGTAACCACACACATCACAAACCCAGTCTCACATAGCACTATCACAACTTAAAATCATACACATAGACACACAAAGACATACTCGGAGGCTCTGATCAGAATTCTACCAAAACAGCAGTGGCCACCACAGCAGACACCCACACAACTGCCTCCACAGGGCACAGCTCATGCAACACATAGACCACAGAGTCAGTGTGCCAAACAGTCACAGCCCTTAAGGCCAAACACAATGCCAGACACACTTGTCATAGGTGACTCCATAGTCAGACACACTGACGTCCCACTCACCAGATTGAGTACGGAGGAGGTCACAGTAAGCTGCCTATCGGGCACTGGAATCCACCACATAATGCAAGCACTCAGGTCACTCAACTGCAAGTACAAGTCTGACCCAGTCATTATCCATGCTGGTGTGAACGACCTGAGATGTACCTCCCTGGACTACATGGAAAGAGACATAGAGGATCCCTCTGATTATGTAGGCCAGGCAGGTATGACCCTGACCTTGAGCAGTATACTACCTTCACCAAGTATGATGCCACATAAACAGAGACAAGATGATCAGCTGTAATAATTTGCTTAAACTATGGTGTCATTCAAAGGGGGTACAATGTCTGTCTGCCTGGGATGACATGCTGGACAGGCCACACTGATTTGCAAGGGACGGCTTGCACCTGTCACCCCTGGGCTTCCAGATTTTGGATGATGCTCTTGCCACCCCCATTGTGCCTTTTTTATGCAAGAATCATATTCTACACCTACCACCCTAGAACACAGAAAAGGAAAGACACTAAGGGTAATGCTGCTCAATGCCAGAGGTCTCAACCTCAAGCTGCACACACTCGATGCCCTTCTCAGTATGTGGCACATTGATGTCTGTGCTGTGCCTGAAACCTGGTTCACGGCTTCTGACAGCACCCCGGCACTATCGGGTGTTACCTCATATCATGCGTTCCGGCACCAAAATCCGGACAACACCAGGAAAGAAGGGTGGGTGTCCATATTCATCAAGGACACCCTCACCTCAATGTTGGTGGCAACACACGATGCATCGGAGACCATCCAGGTGCCAGTAACCATAGGCAAGACTGCTCTGCAGTTTGTAGCATGTTACATGCCACCCTCTCAAACTTAGGTACCTCACACAGCTGTCCGAAAACACTGGAGGGGATAACTGTATCTCCAAACACCATCATACTGGGTGATTCCAACTATCCAAATATAGACTGGGATCACTAGTCAAGCCCCAACACTCTAACCCAAAGGTTCTAAGAGTTCATACACTCAAATGCCATGGAACAACTGGTCACCATCCCCACAAGTGGAGACATACTAGAACTCATCATCACGAACATGGGGTCACACTGTTCAACACCAGCAGTATACCCATCATTGGTGAGATCAGATCATGCACTAATCTCAGTGGGAGTCCACATCCCACCCACACCCCAGATGGAAAAACAAACAGTGAAGACTGTCTCAAATGCCGACTTCACATTTCTAAGGACTGGTGTGGTCTCTTTCAAGGCCCCCAAGCCAGAGGACACCATTACCCAAGCCGCTGTATCACTTACAAATGCCTTCTACCAGCACCTCCAGGACTGCATGGATCAAGCAATCCCAAACAAAACAAAGAATCTTTGTACCACAGGCAAGCATCCAGTCTGGTGGACCCCAGCCATAAACAAGCTCTACAACAAAAGGAAGGAGCTACTACAACATAGAGCGGCATCCGTAGAAGGGAAGACATCCCTGCTCATTATGAGTAAAACACTGGGTTCCCCCATACAATCATCCAAGGCAAGTTTTGGAAGTAAACCCACTCAGGACTCAAGGGACAATCATGAGGCCTTTTTTACCTATGTTTGACACCTGGGAGGTAACTCCCAGATATGCTCAGAATTAGTTCGGAATGATGTAAATATCACTGAACCTACAGACATTGCCAACATACTGGCTGACAGGTTCAGAGCGGATTTCTCCCCCCCTCCCCCCAACTGGAGGGGTATCTACACCAGAGGATTGTAGCCCCCCAAACATCTCCAATGCTGGGGTGAGAACTGCTCTATCCAAGGTGGAAAACACTTTATCCATGGGACCAGATGGTGTCCCCAGTTGTGTGCTCCATGAACTTAATGAGGAATTACACCCGCAGTTAGGGCAGCTGTTTAATCTTAGCCTCACCTCAGGATATGTACCCAAGGAGTGGCATACGGCAATGGTGGACCCACTTCACAAAGGAGGTGCCTTCACCAACCCCGGAAACTACCATCCCATCAGCTTGACAAGCCTGGTCTGCTAAGCTATGGAGAGGATCATAATGGGAATGATAAATGAAGACATACGGGACTTGCAGACATTGGGTCCAATCCAGTTTGACTTTGTCAAGGGCAGATCATGCCTTTTAAACTTGGTTGACTTTTTCATGACAGTCACCCAGGCCATTGACGTGGGCAAGGCAGTCCACACAGCCTACCTTGACCTGGCAAAGGCTTTCGACACAATACCCCACTCAGGTATCATTGAAAACATCACCAGCTTAAATGTGAGCCCATACATCACAGGATGGGTTGCAAACTGGCTAAGTGACAGAACACACAGGGTCAAAGTTGCTGGTGCCATGTCACACTCCAGAGGTGTCACAAGTGGTGTCCCACAGGGCTCAGTCCTGGGCCCACTTTTGTTCATCATCTACTTTTCAGAAGTACAAGCAAACACAGGAGGATTATGGCTGACAAAGTTTGAAGATGACTGCAAACTGGGAACCATAGTTGGAAACCCATCTGACACAGACATCCTTCAGAAGGGTCTCATAGACACAGATAACTGGTGCCAGAGCCATGGCCTTACATTAAACGCTAAACAATGCATAGTCATACCCTTCGGGAACAACAGGGTTACCCCTAGTTCCCATCTAGGTGGCAATCCTCTAAGCACAGAAGAGGTTATCAGGGACCTGGGCACCCAGGTTGACAGTAATATTTCATTTGACACTCACGTTGCCAGAGTAGGCCTGGGGCTGTTCCTGCTATTAGGACAGAGGTGTGACCTGGTAGTGTCAGGGTGCTGATGTGGGCTTTGACCCTGTTTTCTATTACAGCACTGATATCTACATTCTCTATACTGTGTGCGTTTACACTGCACGCATTTATATTTCTGGCATTGGGTAGCATTACATCTAGGTTACTATCCCTTGTGGTACCTATGAGTTAGGTTTGTGTTTTTTGTGGTTTATGATTGGTGAGGGTGGATGTTAGTCAGGTCCTCAGGTGTGCATATGGTACATGGTATTACATTACTTAACACATGGCATTCATGCCTCAGGTCGTGCTGCAGGGCTGCCTCTGTCGGATGCACATACTACACTCCCTGTACATGTTTGGAAGCAGGTTGTGTCATGTTAGGCATCCCTGTTACTATATGAGTGAGTCAGAGCGGGTATCAGTCCCAGTGTTCCTACTGACCAAGTGTATGTACTATGCATTGCCTCTTTGCCAAGGCCAGGGCATACTGGGCACGCCTCCTTCTGCCTACTTGGACAAGGTCAGGTTGTTCCTCCTCCGAGTCACCCTCTGCCTGTGGTGGCCTTGGCAATGGTGGGGGGATGTTAGGCCCAGCCCTGTGCTGGTCCTGCTGCAGCTGTTTCCGCAGGATCATATTATGTAGCATAGCACATATCATGACCATTTGGGTACATGTAGTTGGTGTGTACTGCAAGGCTCCACCAGATGTGTCCAGACACCAGAACCGTGACTTGAGCAGCCCAAACACACGCTCTATGACATTACGTGTTTGTGCGTGTGCCTCATTATGGCGTTCCTGTTCAGGTGTGTGTGCATTTCTGATGGGTGTCATCAGCCACGGCTTAAGTGCATAACCTGCATCCCCCACTAGGTGTCCATGTGGGAAGTCCTCACTGGCAAATGATTGGTACAGCTGCGTCAGATGCCAGATGTGGGAATCGTGGTAGCTCCCAGGGCAGCCAACACACACATTCATTATTATGCCCTGGACATCACACACGACCTGGCAGTTGATGGAGGGGTATCCCTTGCAGTTAATGTAGACTCTACCCCGCTCACCAGCTGGTGCTTTGATGCATACGTGCGTGCAGTCTATTGCACCCAGCACCTCAGGGTATCCCGCTATTTGCTGGAAGAGACGCATATTGCTGGCCACAACCTCACGGTCATTAGGGACATATATATGATCACCAACATGTGCTGACATGGCATCCAGGAACTGGTGCAGTACCCTGGAGGCTGATGCCTGTGATATCCCCATCATATCACCAGTTGGTCTCTGGAAGGTACCTGTTGCTAGTATTCTTAGGCCAACACATACCTTGGTTTCCACTGGGATGGGTTCCCTCTGTTGGTTCTGTGTGTGAGATGTGGCCTGCACAGCTCAACAATCTGCTGCAGAAGGTCTCTGTCCACTCTGTAGTGCTCTACTATCTCCAGCTCATGTAACCCATGGTAGGTGACCCTGGGCCTGTATACTCTTCTCCTTCTCCTCACTCTGGGTTGTCTGTCAGCATCTGCATTGTCACCACCCTCAGCAATTTGCCTATGCCTGATTATAACAGCTATGGCAGCCCCTAGCATTTCTGCTCTGAGTTCAGCTTTTTTCAGTTTTCAATTCTGATAGCTTACTTTCTTGCAGTATCTCTTGTGAGAAACACCCTGCACTGCTCTTTGCAGTGGTTTAAATGCTGGGTTGGGCTTCTAGTCTGCCTGCATAATTGTCTGCTTCCAATTGTTTCCAACAATTACCTGCAGCAGTATCCTCTGGCAGTTTCCATGTATTTTAGTTGTTTCCTGTTTCCTCTCTGTTTCCTGAGGGGGAGCAATGTGCACACCAGCTTAAACACACTCACGGTCACTTAAACGTGCGCACACATCCCTACACGGTGTTACACGCGCGCACACATCCTTACACGGTGTGAACTAGGCTGATTCATGTTAAAACGCGCGCACACTGCCTTACACACGTGCACATCCGCGCAAACCGTTGTAAATGGTTTGCAACACACTCCCATATGTTGAGCCTGCCTTACACGCGCGCACACGTACGCATGCACGTATATCAAGAAACTTTGAGTGTAGGGATAGCGTAAACCTTCAATTTCTTGACTTTCCTAGTGTTCTGTTGGGACACACCTCCCTCCCTGATGTCTGTCTGTCATATTTCACCTTACATTGCCCTCCAATCTGGTACATTTGTATCTATCCTTCCCCCCCGTGATGTCACCTACCTCTTACTCTGTTCCTCCCACTTCTCTAACTCTTACACTACTCAGAAAGTGCTCATTACCTATGTGGCAGTGTGATTCAGTATTGTAATCCTCATTTACATAGGATTGCCTAGTAATGACTAGTTACATGTCTTACACGGAGCTTCCCCCCCTTGACAACCACTAAACGGAGGCCATATTGTTTTTGGTCTGCAAGTCCCTCCATTGCCATTCCATGTAATACATAAATCCCACAATTGTGGGCTTATAAGCTTCGGTTTTTAGTTTTAGGTAGCGCACCCCGTTTGCGCGGGTGTGCGCTGCAGTTAAACCTCAAAATCCCGTGAAAAAAAAAAAAAAGTTATATAACATATTTTTGCAAAGGTTTTTCATGCCAATGGCCACATATTTGGCCACTGGCATGCTTAATGAAACAAATGCACCCTTTATTTGGAGCTGACATAGCTCCGTTTTTAATTTTGCAGAAATGCACTCAGTTGTCAGCTGAGTACATTTCTGCAGCTAACACGTCCATTACACGGACTGGTTTCTGCTTCGTGGATCACTCAGATACCTCATTTGCATATCTTTGAGCTGCAAATGAGGTATTGAGCATTTCCACGCCCAGTCCGTGTAAGAGACGTGTTAGCTGTCTCTTACATGGAGATTTGGGCTGTTCCTGAATCGGGAGGCTTACACGGAGGCTTACACTACTCTTGAACTCCGTGTAAGCCTTCCTGAATCTGGCCCTATGTCTCTTAATGGGGTTAGCAGAAAAGGAATTAAGTTCAACATATCTGCTGTCATTGAAGTGCAACCTAAAGTTAATTTTTCTAGTGTATAGCTTTAGCTGAATCAGGGATTCTTTAATTTTTATACCTGTGGTGGGTACAAAGGTAAATCCCTTTTCAAATAAATTTTCCCAATTAATACCAATATTTAACAATCTATAGTTGTACACCTTAAAATCTCCTTGTGCATTGTGCATAATGGTATACTTGTTTAGTTCCATTTCCTGTAATTGCAATTGTCTATGCTCCTCCATCCTGTTCCACCTCTCTGTCCCTACTCCCCTTCCCCCTGTTGTAAGAGGCATTCAGCTCCCATTAACTGAGAGGTGTCTGATGGTGTTGTGCCCGTTCCTCTCTCTCTATAAGCCTCTGTGAATGTCTCAGTGGAGGTTTCCCTAAAGGGGATTCAGATTGATTTTGGTGTGCTTAGGTTCAGTAACTTCGTAGATGTTTATGCTGGAACTTTGAGGAAATTTTACTAATTTGAATATTATGTAATTAATCAATTTAGTATGATGTATTAAAAGGTTTCTTGACTTATGGGTAATTGTTCTGATGAAGTCCAGTTACCAGAGGACGAAAGCACTTAACCTCTATTGTTGTTTTTATAAGGTTTTTTTTTTAAATAATAAATTTATGTTTTGAGCAGTACTCGACTCTGAAGTCTTTTTCCACCAGTGTGACTGTTTATGGATTCTGTGTTTTTGTTTTGCCACTGTGGTTGTTACTTCAATTTTAATTGGCTTTCATTTACTCCATTTATGAATATTTATGCAGTTGATTTCAGTAAAGGCAAATGTTTATACACGCTTCACTTAATGCAACACCAGTTGAAGACCCACAGTGTTGCTACTGTCATGTGTAATGCACTTGCTAATCTCTCATGCATATATTTTCTATTACAAGTTGTAGTGTGATGATCATTTCACTATTGTTTATTATACTATAAAATTCACATTGTTGGCACCACCAAATGATAGCGGGATGCTAGCTGCTGGTAGCCATGTATAGCTTTTGTGGACAGCCATCTATCTATCTATACATCTAAATTTGATATATATGAGACAGTGATGTTAACTACATGGAGTGTGTGTCTAGCCTGCTCAGTTGTTCAATGGGTGTCTGTTATGTCACCTTGTCAAAGTTGGTGGCAGAAATGTATCACTGCGTTGTGGCTTGTTTCTGATGTTCTTACACACAAAAGTAGGTACAACTGCACATATATTATGACACTTACCAGTATTAGCATACCTCTCAACTCTACAGATTTTCGCAGAATGTCCAGATATTTGCCTTATATTTTTGGTCCGTTTTTCATACAATTGTGGCTTTCTGGCAAATTATTAAAGATTGAAGTTAGAAAATAATGACAGACATTTGACTTTTAGACTTCATATCCTTCATAAAATTCATGCTAATGCAAAACCTGCTTTCTATCTACTTTCTAAGTTTGTAAGAGCAATATTTAAAAATTGTCCCTATTTGTGCCACTTTTTTCATGGCTTTGTCCAGATTTGTTACGAGTTTGAGAGGTATGAGTATTAGATATATATTTTTTGAAATAACACTGTCAACGTGCACTTTTAGAGTGAGTCCCTGCACTGTAGTCTGCCCTTTAAAGTCTGATATGAGGATATACTATTTCATGTTGACAAACAAGTATGTGATATGTAACCGGCACGTGTTAGATGACAGGTAATGTCATAACCCATTCTAGTTCCACAATATGAATTTTCATATGTTATGTATTATGTTATGTGTGTATAGCTGAACATGGTTATAGTATAACATAACAATGTGTAAGGCTATGATATCTACATTCTGCTCTCCAAGAGGTCTTACGATGCTGTTAGGATTTAAATTACCCATAATGCAATGTTGTTATAGTTAGCATACACATCCCTGAACTCCCATACTATGTTTCAATGTGGAGGTTCAGTTAATAACATGCTTACAAGCTGGGGGTTGTCTGTGTATTTTACATATCACTGTTACATTATTCTATATTATGATAGTATTGACACTGCCACAGTTCATATGGGGTAGTGCTTAATTCATGTGATAGTCTATTAGTTAGGTGAGCTTACTGTTTGTACTGTGCTTCTCACAATTTACATAGGGTGTTTTAAATTCTGTATAAGTTATGTTAATGTTTTCCATCTTTGGGTGGCAGTTTTCTGTGTGTTATGCAGATGTGTGGCATGTTATCATTGAGGTTATTATGTAATTACTCCTACAAACCCACACAGAATCTTTCAAACAGTGATGTCAGTTAGCATCATTGTTTTACATTTTGGGGATACAGTCACTAACTAATCATATATATTTGAAACAACACCATTAGTCTAGGCCTTATAAGAGACTTAGTGATGCACATGTCCTTCTTTAATGCCAGCAGTATCAACAACATGACTTATCCATATGGCCTGATATTGTTAATTGTACAATAATATACCACACATATGAACATCATTGTACTTGTTCAATACACATTAGATGTTCATAGGTGTATACTAAGCTAATGGCCTTGCAGCCTTTACAAGCCTAGCCCACAGAAGTTCCCTGGCATCATGCTGCTTGACATTAGTTCCCAGTGCCTCTATCAAGTAGAGCCACTGGAGTGACCCCTGGGGTGAACTCTCTATTACTCATTCAGTCATCAAGATTTCTCTTGAAGAGGGATAGTGATATGCTCTGCTTGACATGTATGGGAAGTCTATTCCAGAGCATGGGCAGCCTCTGGGTGAATAACCTGTCCCTCCAGCATATTCTGCTGATTGTGGTAATGAGCTTGAGGTCTCTGGAGTGTGTTGATTGTGGTAATGAGGTTGAGGTCTCTGGAGCGTGAAGTGCGGAGGGATTGGGATTTCTTTAGATGTAGCATTTCTAACTGAGCAGGGTCAGACATGGCTTTGTAAGTCAAGCAAAGATACCCATTAAGTAGGCACTTTGAGACAGAAAATAGATGGAGTCTTTTGAGTCTGCCCATGTAGGACTTGTGTTTAATGCCTAGGATCCTCTTCATGAGGTACTTGTGTGGCCTCTCCAGCTTTTGCTGGTGTCTATTGAGGTACACACCAAATGGGGCATTATACTCAATGATTAGTCTAATGAGGGAAGTAGAGAGAGATTATGATCTCTTTCTTCCTGGATGCAAAACCCTTGGTAATGAGATGTGCCACATAGAAGGGCTTTCTGACCAAAGTGGCCATGTGGGGGTCGAAAGAGAGATTGCAGTCAACCTGTCTCCCCAGATCTCTTATAATGCCTTCAGTGTTCAGTGGACTCCCATCAATGTGGTAATTAGTGGAAACTGAGTTTTTACCAAAGGGGATGATGAAACATTTTTTGGCATTAAGCTTAAGACCATGGTTTTGACACCAGTCATTGGTCTCAGTGAGGCCTTTCTGTAGGATGTCTGCATCACTTGGAGAATTAATAATGGCTCTCAGCTTGCATTCATCTGTGAACTTGGTCAGCCAGAGTCCATTTGTGTTGGCCTGGACTTCTGAGAAGTAGACGCCAAACAGTAGAGGTCCCAGGACAAATCCTTATGGGACACCACTCATGACTGGTCAGCAGTCTGGCTTGGAGTCCACTACATTCACACTGTGTGTTCTATCTGTGAGCCAATTTGCATCCCACCTAGTGATATAGGGGTTGGTACCTAGTTTGGTGAGTTTATCAATAATTCCCACGTGAGTAATGGTATCAAAGCCCTTGGCCAGATTGAGGTAGTCTGTATGCACTGCCTTATCTTCATCCACAGCCCTGGTGACTGACTCAAAGAAATCAACCAGGTTGAGCAGGCATGATTTCCCTTTCACAAAGCCAAATTGCATGGGGTCTAGAGTTTGGAGATTTCTTATATCTTTGTTAATCAGGTACATGATGATGCATTCCATAGCTTTACATATCAGACTTATCAGGCTAATGGGGTGACAATTCCCAGGGTCTGTAGTTTCTCCCCCTTTATGGAGAGGGATGACTGTAGCAGTGCTCCATTTGGTGGGGACAAAGCCCGAGGTGAGGCTGTGACTGAAGAGGGCACAGAGGTGTGGTGCCAGTTCACTTTATAGTTCATGTAGAACACAGCCAGGGATATTATCTGGTCCCATGGAACCTGTTTTCTTGCCCTTGGACAATGCAGCTTTAACCTCTGCTGCAGTAATGCTGGGTGCCTGGCATTCTTCTGGTATTGTGATTGGTCCTTTAGGGGGGAAGAGAAGGGTAAAGTTGGCACTGAATCTGTCAGCCAGTATGTTGGCAATATCTGTTGGCTCAGTATAGGAGGTGCCATTGTTCAGAAACTCAGAGCAAATCTAGGTATTGCCGTGGAGGTTCTCGATATAAATATAGAAGGCTTTGTTATTGTTTTTAGCGTCTGCTGCAATTTTTCCTTCATAGCTGGCTTTAGAGGATTTGATAAGGGATCTCAACTTTTCGTTGAGGCTAATAAGGGAGTTTTTCAGTCTTGAGACTTTACCACTTTCTACAACAGTTTCTGCCTTCTGTTGTAGAGTTTATTAATGGCAGGGGACCACCAGGTTGGATTCTTTTTTTGGAGGAGAGAGTCTTGGTTCTGTTGGGTATGGCTAGTTCCATGCATTTATGTACATCTTCATACAGTGGAACGATGTATGATTTGGCAGTCATGCAGCTATTTTCCATTGACGTGGGTGCCATGAAGTTAGCCACCTCTGTTTTTAAGAGCCGAAAGTTAGCTTTGGAGAAGTTTTTCAAGGTGGTTACCTTTGCGGGGGGTGTGGGTGAGATGTGGATTTCCATGGTGATTAGTTTGTGGTCAGATCTGACCAGGGAGGGATTGACTACTGGTGTAGAGCAATGGTCACCCATGTTAGTAATAACCAGGTCAAGGATGTTGCATCCTCTAGTGGGAGTCAGAATGAGCTGGCCCAGGGCATTGGAACTGATGAATTCCAGGAAGCATTGGGCCAGTGTATTGGTGCTTGAGTAGTTCTCCCAGTTGATGGAGGGGTAGTCGAAGTCTCCTAGCATGAGAGTATTGGGCTGGACCTTGATAGAGTCCAGAGTGCTTAGGAATGTGGAGTGACAGTCTAGGGACATGGTTGTGGACCTATAGCAGGCTATGACCTGGATCACCATCTCACCCAATGCTAGTTGTACGTGAAGTATCTCAGATGCGTTATGCTGGGCTACTAGTCTGGAGGTGTGCATATCCTTTATAAATATGGAGACACCACTGCCTTTGTCTCTAATTATATTAATGCACCTGCTTTTGGCATTTCATTACATACATGACATAAATCAGCTTCCATTGTTCTGTAATATTTCTTACTTTGGTTGACACCTTTTCTGACGATGGATTGCGCACCTGTGATACAAACAGATATACTATTCCTGGGCCTGCTATGATAAATCACAGATTGTAGCATCTTGCTTTGTGTTGGTGTGTGAGGCCACTGTAGGTAATATACTGACATGTTGCATGATTTCTCATTCACTGTTCTGTTACACATCTGGTTTGCATGGTAGCACACAAAGTAGACAATGGGTGTCTTACACAACTGTGCTGTTCTCAAAATGTACGCTCTCAAGTGCAACACATCATTTGTTTTATTCCCTCATCTGGACTGTGATGTTGTTGGAACTAATCCTGAACTTTGATGTCTGCTGTATTGCTAATGCTGCTCTCTTGAGCATGTGTTGTCATTATCATTTTAACAAACAGAGCAGCAAAATGTGTATTGTGGTAGGGCTGCATATGTTTCACATTATTGCATCACAGCTATAGACAGGATACAACTCAAAATATGTACAAGACCCATACATGGGTAATTTCATACTGTACACATGTAAATCCAGGTGCATTGGCATAGACTTTTATATTATCTGGCAGTGTCATTGTGTGGTGGTATAATTTGAGAAATTTGTTTTATTGTCATGCTACAGAGTCCAGGACATGAGCCAGCTCACCCATCTACCTGAGAATGATATCATTGAGCTTGACCTCTGTCACCACATTCTGACACTAATGTCCACAGAGGACAATAGAATGATGACAATGATGATTGCAGACAAAAATCTTCTGGGACTATCATTCCTACTGAGTGATGATGATGACCTCCACCACCTTTTCCAGATGAACTGAAGGACCAGATTCTCAATGTCATCAGTGATGTCTTCCAGACACAGATGCAGGACCTGATGGGTACCTTCTTCCAGGAAATGGCATGGTTCATGTGTGACTCCGTCCTTGAGATCATTTTTGATGTCTGACCTGATCAAAGTGGGGCCTGTGGATGACAAGTATTATCTGCATGTTCTGCCATTGTTATGCTGCCGCCATGGTGTCTGTAATTATGGGTTGTTTGGCTTTTATGCACTTATCTGTGCACCTTTATCCATATTTTGGTCATGCATTCACTATACTTTGTGACGCAAACTTCACAGTCTGGCTGTTATGTGGCCATGCCAATTATCTGTGCTACATTACATTGATAGTCATACCAATCAAATTATAGCCATCATGTTACTAGAACATACACTGCTGTCATTTATAATGTCATTTTACAGACAGACAGCTCAGGCATCCCTGAACTCTGCACATGGCCTGCCTAATCTGAGTAACGTGGCCCATTATATTTTCATGTATGTTCATGTTGGACCTTGTCAGTCACAGGTAGGAGCACTCTAGGTTATACACTTAGATTGCAGTCAACTGACCACAAAGCTGTCATATTAAAAGTGTTAATGTGACTACATTTGCAGGTGATGGCATATTGCATTGTGTGGGCCATTACATCTGCTAACATTTCTGACATTCCCCAAATGTCCCACTGTGATGGCTTTCTCCTGTGGTGGCATCTACAAATGGATGACATAGTTGTCTACTTTGAATATGTATTTTTTGCCATGCTGGCATTGTGGATCTTTGTTCAGTATTTGTCACAGCAGATGGGCATCACAAACTTAGGCAGCAATGTGTAAACTGATCCCTTATGTTATGTGCCTGTATGACTATTGTACATTATGCCTTTGATTTGCATGTATTGCTCAGTAGAAATGGTTGTTTGGCACATAAACTTAGCATGTACTCCTACTGGGTAGTTTAGCCACAGTGCAATATAATATTATATGGGTTCCTATGTCTTGCAGAGTGTGTTTTGTGCCATGATGATATGTTCTCATATGTCATCATAGGAATTTCACAGTGTCTCAGTCCTGTTCATCCTACTTTGTGTTGTGCAAGACAACTATTTTCTGCCTTTTATATTTTGTACACTGTGTGTATAGATTTGGTACAAGTAGCAACTGTTTCCATTTCTCTTCACTACACATTCTGCACAGCATGTCTGCATTGTTTCACATATCTGTTATTTTTTGCAACCCTCCCACACCACTGTTGCTCTGAGATATAAACGTGTCTTACCTTACCTTGCGGTGTGCTACAGGTGTGTACACCAGATTGACATTTTTTCCAGTCATACACAGTTACCTTTTACAATTGCATGCTTTTAGTGAGTGCACCACCTGTAGTCATAGGGTTGCATGGCTGCACTCAGGGTTATGTAACAGTAGTCATTTTGTGTACCTATGCTACATGGAGGTTTCATGTTGCACTTGACTGTTATGTTTGTGTCTACTGCACACAAACACCTTACATCCTGACATGTGTGCATACTCCACACATCTCAGGCCTGTTCACCTTGCTGCATGTACCATGCAGTTTCTTTTATGCAGCACTTGCATTTTGTACTATGTTGCAGACACATGCGTGTTTGATGGTTTGACTCTGATAGGCTTGTCCTGTATCTTTCTGTGACACTTTTCAGAAAAATGTATGGAATAGACTTCCCATACATGTCAAGCAGAGGGCCTCACTGGCCCTCTTCAAATGAAATCTTGATGAGTGGATGGGAAATAGAAACTTCACCCTGGGGATCACTCCAGTGGCTCTACTTGACAGAGGCACTGGGAACTAAAGTCGGGTGGCACGGTGCCAGAGTAATCCTTTGGGCTAGGCTTGTAAAAGCTCCAGGGTCATTAGCCTAGTACACACCTATGAACCTATGAACATATTACTGGTAAGGTCATAATGTGAGCACATCCCTTTCCTCTTAACACTTTTGACTGTATAGTCCACATCTGAATGTCATATGAGTTTAATGACATGTATATCTTTATGTGCACCTTTGTGTACTATAGCATCATTGGCCTGTATGTGTAATGTACTCCTAAGACATTTCAACCATCATGATATACTGTCACTCACATGTGATACACAGTCACACCCTGTGGTAGTAACTGTGAGGCATCCTCCTGTGTATTATCTTGAATAGTGCCATGTGCTGCCATCACATACTTGTCATCATTCCTGCTTACCTGTTACTGAACAGCCTTGATGCTCATATGTTATGCTTCTTTGATTATTTCCATTGTATTCATATCACCATGATCCTCATGAATAGAATCATAGCATTGCATCTCATTGTTTCAGGTGCGCTTGCTAAGTGTTTTGGTCATTTCTGTTGTATGATGTGAATGCATGACACATATCCCCATTGCATACCTAACCACCATCTCTGTTGTTGAGAGCATGTAACACCCCCTGGAACAACAGCTTCACAGGTCTCCTGACCATCTGTGGAGTTATTATGCTTATCTGGGCCTTCTACAGACACTTGTCATATTTGCTTTAGTTCTGCTGCTTAGCTTTGTGCATAGATGTTTGCAGTTTAATTGCGGGGTTGGGTGTTCTAAACAGACTTTTGCTGGCATGATCCTACATGTCCATTTGTGAGCATAATCTGCAATCTGCCTTGCTGTTGAGTGGATTACACTGGCGCTACCAACAGCCTACTGAGTGATAATGTATGTTGTTGGCTGTGCACATAATGCTTACTTTTCCCAGTCAGTGCCCCCTGTCACCTCCCTACCATCAGACCTACTCCTTTTTTGTATAACTGTCACACAGTTTCCAGCATCACAGCACTATTTTGACATTGACAGATAATGTATTATTGTTGTGAATTGTGTCTAGTTTACATCCTTATCCTGTTCATTCCCTTCCCTTGACCCATTTTGTGCAGTACAAATGTGTGTTGTCTATGTGTTTTACAGGTCCTTTGTATATTACCTATCGTTGTATGTCCTGTGGTTTGCTATTTGTTATGTTTTTTATCCAGCCTTTTCACCTACTTCATTTTCTGAGACTTTGCCAATCCTTCTTTCTACAGAAAAATGGAAAAAGGGACCTATTCCTGTCAAAAAAATAAAAATCAAATATGCAGGCTCTTCTGATTTACTCATCACTCTTGAGTAGCCCTCTTCTTAACCCTCATCATTAATGTGTTTTTCTGTCATCACATTTCTTAGGGTGCGTATGTTACTTGTGTTCCCCACACATGTCCCACACCCATTTATTGTTAGCTGCATTTAATGCTGGCGATGTAGTCGTATATACAACTTGGCTGAACTTAATATTTTTATGTTTTTTTTTTCATATTATGACAGATTCCTCAAATATATATGTGGAAATATTTAATTTTGTTCTTTTGAATTTTGAAACTCATATTGTATATCACATAGCAATCCATAGCTATTAATGTGTTTAGTAATTATCTGTAGAGCAGTTTTTCAAATATTAGGAGTAATAGAGCATACATTAGAGATGGTTCTATAATCTTTCATTTCCTTTGGGGAAGAGTCTTCTTTTTTTTCCAATTGAATTTTTATTGTTTTATGCATCAAATACAAGCAGGATGGAATATTACAACTGAACATTTTGATAATGATTACACATATAATCCAGTCAGCAACAAATAATTAAATCTAATTTAGACAACTATATACAATATCAACAACAAATGCTACTGATACAGAAGTAAAAACTATGTAGTGACAGTACTATATAATACATGAATGATATAAATTAGTAAATTCTAATAAGATATTTAATTAAATAAACCTTACTCAACTATAACAACAAATTTGCTTATTTCCAGTATTTTCTATCTTATGATCAATTCTTTCAAGATATGGTCCAGAAAATGTTTCCAAAATTTCTGGTAATAAGGGCATGTATTTACATTCTTTATAACAAACTTGTGAGAGGATATTTTTTTTATAGCCATGTTCCTATATCTATTCCAAGAGAGTTTTGTAAGATCTGGCCAATGTTTGGTTATAAACAGTTTGATTAATGAACAGAGAGTAATTATTATATATTTTAATTTGGACAGTTTTAAATCTGTAATATGAAGAATGGCAAACTCCCAGGATAAAGTGATTTTTGCTATCCCATTTTCTCTAATTGTACTTTAAGAGAACACAAAAGTTTGTGGGTGTGATTACAAAACCATGCACTATGTAAAAGCTCAGCTTGGGGAAATGAGCAATATGTACAGGATGGTGAGATTTTGAAATCAAATTTATTTAATATAACTGGAGTATAATAGGCATCATTGTTTATCATTAGATGTACATAAATAAGATTCTTAAATGGGGTCAGCTTATTTGTAGAGTCAATTGCTTTGTTTCTTTATTTCTGTAAGCCTACTTCTCGAATGGTCTCAGTATTTAGAATATAATAGTGAAGTTTTATATTTGATGGCTGTTACTAATTTGTAGGTGTTGTATATCATTTTCTTTCTGAAAGATATATTTTTAATAATTTCCATTATTATAGCTAAGTCATTTTTACTGGTTAGTGGTTCTTTAATTAATGATTGCATAATTTGCCTAATCTGTCGTAATATAATGGTGTATTTTTATTTACTTTCAGTCTTTCTTTTAGTTCTTCCAATGATTTCTCTCTTTGATTCTAGATGTCCCATAAATGACACTCCTTGAAAAGTGGATATCCCATTAGATTCAACATATTATTGGTTAATTTGATGTTTGGATTTAAATGTATAAGTTGAAGAAAAGACAAGGACTTATTTAAGTTTAGAGATGGGGAAGGGTCTTCTGGTAGTAGAATGATGTACAAGTATTTAAATGCAGAGGGGATAGTGGCTGAAGTTAGTGAGATTAAAATATCAGTAGGGGATTTTGCTACTTTTCCTGCCTACAAGCTTTAAAAAGTTAGGATGCTTGGAAATAAATTGTGTAAAGTGGAAGGCTGCTGCAAATGTGGCAGGAGGGTGTAAGTAATAAAAGCATAAGTTATCTTGATTTATTGCTGAAGGTTGTTGAGTGGAAAAATTATTTGTTATATTGCTTGTATATTTAACTGATGAAAGTCAGCATAATAATTAGCAAAGAAGGAAGGGAGGGAGGGAAGTATAAGATACATTTCTGGATTGTATTGAATCAATTATAGTCCCTGGCAGGTATTTCATTTCTCTTCAAAATTGTATTGGCCTTAACCAATTGTCTTCTTGTTTTAATCTAAATGAAGTCACATTGTATGAGTTAGTGGCAAATCTAGTTTTGATGCGGCTAAGATAAGATTGATATAGTTGTTTGTTTTGAAAATCCATCTTCCATAATGCCCACATATTGTCTGCATTTCTCATTTTATACTTAACTTTGGGAGTTATCCAGAGACAAACCTGTTTCATGAGATTTCATCTTACAGCTGGATATAATGAATCCTGAATAGGTATGATGATGGAAAAGAATAGGTCTAATACCATGGAGGGATTGGTTGTTAATACCATGGAGGGACTGGTTGTACCACAGAGGTAAGACAGAATATATAATTGAGTAGTATATTGAGTTTAGAAGGTTTTCTTGCATGGAAAAGTCATCCAGAAACTATTTAGTTTAAGCTTCTAGTAGTATGGAAGAGCCCAAATGAATTTACAGGGGAAAGATCACTTAATACATTTGGAAGTACCTCAGTCTGCAGATGTCCGTGCTGGATACTGGTAAAGATTAGATTGAGAGTTGAGCTTTTACTTGATTTTGTATTAAGTCACCAGCAGTCTCTCCTCATTTAGAACCTTGCTGCACTCACACCTAACTTCACAATGGAAGTGCTCCTGTTCCCATCCTACATAATCCTCCTAATACCACTTCCTACTCTCCTAGAACTAAATACACCATCACTGCCTCTTATAGTTCCACAGCTGTATTGAACTATTTGACCAACTACTTAACAGTTACCCTATGCTGCTACTTTTACATTTAGAAAAGTGTTTTTATTGCTGTTTAATTACCTATATTAATGTATTCTATAATTGCTAACCTTTTCATATCATATTTACTTTGTGTTCCTATGAGATAATCTGTAAAGTATATGTGCAATGTGTACTATGTATTTGTATATTTCTGGAGCTTTTCTCCCCAGGAATCCATTGAAAATGGGCTCCTTGTGGCTCAATGGACTATCCTGGCAAACAAACTGCAAATAAATAAATAAATAAATAAAGTCTGGTGAAGGTTTATATTAATTGAAGTAAGTTAAGGTACTGCCGCATTTTCTTAAGGGCAGTCAATTCCTTTCCTGCAGCATTCACATTAAAAGCCCCAAGTAATATGGTGCTGTTCCTAATCTCTTTAGGGGAAATGCTTAATAAAGTTTTTTTTTTTTTTTGATGAGTTCAAAACTCAAGTAATCATTATAACCAAGACAAAACACAACAAAAGGACTGTTGCTGAAAATAAAGACACGCCCGACACCAAAATTAGAAGTAGATGAGTGCTTTTGCTCCTTTAATTAATAAACAGAATTTCATCAGATAAAATTACTGTGAATATATACTTTTTATGAGATAAACTGATGAAGCAGGGAGAATATAAACAGCACCTATCCAGAGATGGGTATGACCACCTAGCTTAATTTGGATGAGGTCTCAGTGGGGGTTATTATCATCATCAGTACGGTATTTCATCACATCAATAATTTTGAGTTTGGGTCTGAAGACAAGTAATCAATATCTAAAAAATACTTTTTTTCTTGAAGTGGTCACTTTCAACTTTACTTAGTAATATAAATTACAGTTATAAGTATGCATTATCTTTTAGTAGATACTTTTCAAATTGCACATGGCGATAGAAGGGATGCAGACATGAGCAAACTCAGGCTTCTAACAAGCATAACATGTTTTCCTGTCTTGCCTCATCTTACATGCAATTACATCAAACTGCTATTGTGTCCCAAGTAAAAGTAGGAAGGGCTATTCTGTGAAATAATTTTGCTTCAGCTTTTTTAAGACTGATGAAGGCCACTGAAATAAACTTTTTTGCTATACTAATCTTTAAAGCCTGGCTGTGATGTGCATTTTAAAAATCATTATTACATTGTCATATGTTTATTTAATTTCCATTGATTGTGTTCACTATGTGTACTGTGCGCACGTATGTGTGCGTGTGTGTGTGTGTGTGTGTGTGTGTGTGTGTGTGTGTGTGTGTGTGTGTGTGTGTCCTTAACCTTGTAAGAGAGGATTGTATAATGATTCATTTTGTGTCAAGAATAAGTGGAGAAGGAATATTATTTAGAATTGTTAAGAGTAAGACATGATTACTTTCCTTAAATAACCATTTCATTCAGTTTTTGCATACATTATACCATTTCTGGTATATAACTTTAGTGTACTGTATTCATACTGCCACTTAGTTTTCCTTATCTTTTTTTTTTTTTGCAGATATAATTCTTTGATTGTGCAAGTACAAATTTTATTCAATTTACACAAGTGTATACAACTTTTTTTTTTGACTAATTGTTTATGATGGGCGGCGCAGTAGTGCAACGGTTAATGCAGTCACCTTACAGCAAGAGGTTCTCCAGTTTAATTCTCGGCGGGGGAGCCTTATGTGCGGAGTTTGCATGTTCTCCCTGCATTTGCATGGGTTTCCTCCCACATTCTAAAGACATGCGAATGGAGCATTTCTCCCCAGGCCTCTGCTGAAAATAGGCTCTATGTAGCCTAGTCGGACTTTCCCAGTCAACAAAATGTTAAATAAATAAATAAAATAAATGATTTAGTACCATGTTAGTGTACAATGTCTGCTATCTTTTGAAGCAACCTCAACACATACAGTTCCAGTTCAAAAGTGGGACTAAAGTACAGTCTAATGATTATGTCAGGTCATACCCTTTGTGTTTGCATGTGTCTGGTACCTAAATCCTCGACTCACAATACCATTATAAAATCAGCTGTCTCAATACAACAAAAGCATATGAAAGTTTATTACTATTACTATTTTATTTGACTGTATTAGGGGTACTGATCTTTTCCTGTAAGCAGTAATGATACCATTAAAGAGTTATAGTTGCATATGTGGTTTAGTGACTGTTTAAATGGGCAATGGTGTTTTATACAGTAAGGCATTACTATTTTTTATTTATAGATTCATAGATTCATACTAGGCTACCTACCCTGACCTCTTGTGGTGCATTTTAAGCCTAGCCAATTACCTCATGTAAAAATCAAACCCTGCACCTTATGTCTGTAAGGTAAACAGCTTAACCTTTATATCAACCTCCCATTATTTTTGTTTTCCTTTTTTTTTCTCTTAATCCAAATAGGTCAACTCTGAGTGGAGTATAATTTTTAAAACCACCACGGCAAAAAACTTCCTTCCACGAACCAAACCAAAGAAAAAGGAAAGTCCAAAGGAGAAATATCCAAGCTGCTCCAAAATTTTATTCATGACAAAAAATATTCCAAATGAACGCTATTAGTAACCATGCGTTTTCGTCCTATAAAAGACTTCATCAGATTAACATCTTTACCTAGTTCACCATAATTATATACATAAAATCATTAGTGCCCTGACCAATCATTAAATTCATTCAATTAAAAATGTGCAAATGAGCAAATAAACTTATACAATCATTAAAAATGCCTTCTGATTTAATAAATATAGTTGTTTAAATATAGAAGAAAATGGTATGGACTTCAACAATTTACAAATAACTAATGAACAAAGATTATTAAAAAATAAATCCACTTTTAATCCACCTATCCAGGCACAATTAAAGAACTTTGAAAATGTGATGGAAGAAGCCATCAATAAAGCTGACAAAAGGGTAGGATTTAGGAACAACTTAGATACAAAAGAAAAAGAGAAGTTAGAAGAACTAAGATATGATGAAGGAATTAGAGTCATGAAGCCTGATAAGGGTGGGGGTGTGGTGATAATGGATGTTATGGAATACGAAGGTAAAATGAATGAGATATTAATGAATGAAACTAAATATAAAGTAGTTTCTAAGAATGAGATAAATCTAACTTACAAGAAAATAGATATAATGCTAGAAGATATGTTAACTGAAACTATTATTGATGGTAAAATGTTCTCATTTTTGAAAATAGACAAACCCAGGATCCCAATTATTTTCGGCATACCAAAAATACACAAAAATTGTGTAAACCCACCCTTTAGGCCTATTGTATCAGCGGAAGGCTCGAAAACTACACCATTAGCCAGGTTTGTGGATGTAAAAACCAAACACATATGGTTGAACAAAAAAGCAATACTTAGAGACTCTTGGGACCTTTTGAGAAGTATAGTCCCAGAATTATATGATAAAGATTTAATACTAGTGACCATTGATGTGGTCGACTTGTTTGGGTCCATACCATATGATGAAGGTACCAGGATGTTTGAGGAGGAAATATTCAATGATAGTAATTTGATACATGAGGACAAAATAGTGTGCACAGGCTTAATGGATTTAATTCTAAGGAACAATTTTTTGACCCATAATGGGGAGTTTTTCCAACAAATCCAGGGTGTTGCGATGGGGGCAGCCTGTGCACCTACTTTTGCTAATCTGGTACTCACAAACTGGGAAGAAAGATACATTTTTCAATCAGAGTATATAAACTATTGTAAGATGTATAAGCGGTTCCTAGATTACATCATAATTTTTTGGAAAGGAAGTTATGATAAACTGGAAGAATTCATCACCTATATAGGGGAAACTACCAGTTTCCTCAAATTCACCCACACTATTTCCCATGACAGTATAACATACTTGGATGTAGAAATTATGAAAAAAGGTGGTTCCTTTGAGACTAGAGTATTTAGGAAGGATACCTATGTTAATTCTTTCTTACACTATGAAAGTGGTCATCCGAGTTATTGTAAGAAAAATTTGGTCAAGGGACAATTTGTTAGAGGGTCAAGGATGTCAAGTTTGGAGGATGACTTTATAAAAGAATGTGATAGGTTGAAAATGATGTTCCTGGAAAGGGGTTATCCAAAAGAATTCATTACAGAATTAAGAATAGAAGTTACTGCAGCAAGGGATGGAAGATTTAAACCAATTAAAGGGGAAAAGGAAGTTTTACAAAACACTACAGGTCATTTAACCACCAGTCGATCCAATTACCAACAAGGACTTGTATTAGAGTACAATGCTTTAAATATAAAGGTGAAAGAAATATTTCAAAGGGAATGGGAAAAATTTAAAACACTAACGGACTTAAAAGGACTCCCTGATATGACACCCAGAGTGGTGTTCAAAAATTCTAGTTGCATAAAACACATATTAGAGACTAATAATAATAATAAGAAGGGTAGAATAGGAGATAGAGCTAACACATTTAAGGTAGGAACATACAAATGTGGTAATTGCAGACAATGTGAATTTGTACTTAATGAAGAAAAGGTGTTCCTGGGAAGTAGACAACTTTGGGTGAAAAGTAAGGGCTATTTTAATTGTGAGTCGAGAGGACTAGTATACCTGGTTATATGCATAAATTGCACATCATATTATGTCGGCAAAACCGAAAGATCCTTGAAAAAGAGGATATATGAACATATGTACGACATTAAAAGAAGTAAAGACACAAATGCACTTTATAGACACTCGCAGGTATGTGAGGAGTATAAGTACAGATTTTTTTGTATTGGACCAGGTGAAAAAGGATATTAGAGGGGGTCCATGGGAGGAAAGTATTGGCTATAGAGAATTATGGTGGCAGTTGGCACTGGAAGCCAACAAACCCCCAGGACTAAATGAATACATCTCTATTTTACCACTGTTAAAATTAAAAGCAATTAGTTTGAATACACCTGTCATTTGCAAAAAAGACAGTAGATGGCAGTATTTCCTTACATATACCAAAGAAAATGAATTTCACAAGATCTATTACATTTCATTTCAAATGTTTAAATAAATTCATGAATAATATAAGCATATACTTTTTAAGAATAAGGATAGAACATTTTAGGATAGGTTATTAGTAATTTTATTATTTTTCATTTAAAAAAAACAACTATATTTATTAAATGAGAAGGCATTTTTAATGATTGTATAAGTTTACTTGCTCATTTGCACATTTTTAATTGAATGAATTTAATGATTGGTCAGGGCACTAATGATTTTATGTATATAATTATGGTGAACTAGGTAAAGATGTTAATCTGATGAAGTCTTTTATAGGACGAAAACGCATGGTTACTAATAGCGTTCATTTGGTGTATTTTTTGTCTTGAATAAAATTTTGGAGCAGCTTGGATATTTCTCCTTTGGAGTATAATTTTTCTCTTCTTCAGCCGAGGGTGACATCAATTGGGGGTATTGCCATGGGTACCAAATGACAATGCAACAGCTCTGACTTCAGGAATGCTACCATACATTGTAATGTTACCAGATACATGGTGATAAATTTCATCAGACCTCCACTCTCATCAGGCAAACACAACTAAAAAGTTTGATGCTGAATATTAACTGCCATTCTTTCAGTTAGGCTTTAGTCTGTTAATATTCCTTTGTAATACTGTATCCAGTTTTGGTATGTTTCCCTTCTCTGTTTTCTATACAGCAAGGACACCATGGAAAGCAATCCCTTTGTGGGTAAAACTCTGACCTACTGGAAAATGGGATGAAATGATTTTCCAGACCAAGTAGAACTTACAATTCAAAGCCCAAGTCCTCTTGGTAACTAACAAGGAATGCAATGTTATCAAAATATGGAGCAGGTTCTTAGATGCAGCAGTATTGAACAGTTCAGCTGCTTCTTATCTTTTCTACTAAATGCCAGCGTTACATTTACTTTTCTCATGACCAGCATTTAGGTTCTCTGGCTAACAACTGAGGATAGTTGGATCCAGCAACGAAGTGACAAAAAGGAAGGAAATATTCAGGAAGCCAAGTGTGACCGGCCTCAGGTGGTAAAGGTATAGAGCTACTATAAAATAGAGGGGGAAACTAACAGATGGGTTATCTGATAGGCCAAGAAGATAAATCTATGATGGAAGATTGCTGTAGATGTGGTACAACATTTTGATAAATACTACTGAAAATGACAATAGGAGGTGGAAAAGGGCATATAAAAATTAAATGTAGGAATAAAATGGTGTGCACTGCTATTTTTAGCAATGTGCAGAGAGGCAAAGGTTGAAAAAAAGGGGTCTATATTACATTTTCGAAAGTTTCAAACATCGAACACCATATGGTTGACACCATATGAGCATTGTTTGAAATTTCAAAAATATAAAAAAATAAAAATAAAAAACTATACTTACCTAAACGCTGTAGACAGGGGGACAAGTTCCTCTGCATCCCCAACACCCCCGCTACTTAAATATCCCTACTCCGAGATCGCATTTCACTGAAGTAAAGAGTAAATATTCCCCACAGCGATTTCTGTGTTACGTGCACGAGGTTTCAACCAATCAGGTTCGCTCAATATGCATTCGCCATTTACAATGTTCGATCACGTGATAGCAACATGGAAAAAAGTGCTACTGTATTCGTCCAGAAATATTTATGTGGTATCCAGTGACAGTAATCTTTTCAGCAAGGTGGTGGATAAAACCTGCATAATATTCAACTTTGAATCAACTAGTCAGTGCCTTAGTCTTCAAAGCCTTTCCCATTGAATCTTCATGACTGAGTAGGCAACTCAATAATCTTTTTTTTTTTCTGGAGGAAGGGGTAAGCTTTGAACATCATACCTCATAATCTGTGGAAACTTACCTATACCAATGTTTGTTATATAAGTATCTGTAAGTTTTCCAAATCTGGAAGAAAGTCATATTTTGTATCCACACATTGCTTATTTGGTCATATCACCTCATCTAATTAAACTTTATAAAGCCATTTGACACCAAACATTTTGATACTGCTATATGTCTTTTTAATGGTTTGAGCTTGCTCACAGTTGTATATTTGTCAGTCCACTTACCAGTAACTGGAGGGTAATGCATTATTTGTATTTAATGCTAAAAAGATATAATATTGTCAGATTTGATAAAGTATCCCTCTCCCCAGCTTATGACGTAGACAATACCCCTCTAAAATGAGAATGTATTTAGAGACTTAGGAACTTAGGTTGATACTTCCCTCTCCTCTGATCTGTAACAACAGTACTCAAAAAGTTCTTCTTAGCACAGCTGATTGTCAAGGGGATGTCATCCAAATTAAAACAGGTCATTCTCCCTCTATACACAATTTTAACTAGGTCAGTTATTGAATACAATGCTGCCTTTGTGATGTATCTCACTAGACACAACAAACAACTTGAAACACCCCAAAGATTCCTAAATAAAAAGATCTCTGGCTTAAAGATCCTAAACTACCAGAATGGAAGCATTGCCCATATGTTCAGTATTTTATAGAATCCTGAGGGAAGATCCTTGCCTTGCATCCTGAACTAATAGAGACTTAATAGTTATGGAGTTTTTGTATGCACAGAAATCAAATAGTCTCACAAATAGCAGATAAATAAAACAAGGTGAAGAGATAGATTCGTTATACAGTGACTTCCCTACCTCTGAAATAGACCTCCACTGAAATTGAAGAAAGTGATACATCATTTTCCTTCCAAAGGGAACTGAAAGATTGGATGGATAATCATAAATTCAGTACTGGCTTCACCAGACTGGTGCTCCTGAAGAATGAAACTTTAGTATGAGAGTGGGTACGGGTAAGGATAAATGTTCATATGGCTCAGTTGCCTTGTATTTAATCTGATTCAGTGATCCTAATTCTGGACAAAGCCAAAAATAACCGGGGTGGGTGCAGGCAAAGGTGCAAAATCAGGGACAGATTTTAAATATTTCTCTAATCAACACAGAGAGTTGCTACAGTAACAGTTTTTGCGTTATTATGCATTTCTGAAGGACACCATGAAGTCTGAAACTTAAATGTATTAAAATATTTAGTGATTTCATTCCTGAATGATTTGCACAAAACTGCAACTTTTATGAAGAAAAGACCAAAAACATGAGGCAAAAATCTACATACTATGCAAAATTTTGGAAAGTTGAGCAATATACCAGGACATATGAATTATTTAATAATGGAGCTTCATTTTACTCATATATTAAAGATGATGATGTTAATGACTGGAAATACTTTTCAGTGTGGCTTTACTCACAAACTTATCTCTGCTTCATGAATGCAATACCCAGCTGGTATTTCTACCATTTTCCATTTTGCGCATTGTTTCATTAGGACTTGGGGGAAACCATTGCAATTGCATTTAGCAAGATATGTATATTAAAAAAAAATCTTGTTTAGAGATGTGAATACCTATGCAATGACTATACTTTGAGTGGTCTTGAATGTTGATGGTGAGCCCATTGCCTAGGCTATCTTTTTTTCCCTAAGGTCATCACTGAATGCAGTAATTATAATAACCCTTTAACGTTTGCTTCCTGAACCATAGTAAGTACGTTTAGACTGAATATATAGTTCATTCCAATCATGTCACAATTATCTCTCGGTAGATCAGCAACATCTTTCATTTTTTTATTGGTTTGCTCTGCATGCAAAGGTAATTTATTGATTTAGTAAATAGTTTTAATAAAATGTACTTCTCCCTTCTTCAAAAACTGCATCTGCCCAATAATAGTAATAGTAGTAATACCTCTAATCCTTGGCACTGTGCCAGAGGTCAGTGATGTGAATGTAGAAAGGCAATTGTTGTCTTCATAAATATGACTTTTCTACTGAATATTGAAAGATCACACTGATGTTTTAGGGAAAATCTGTGTTTATTTCCACCAACATAATGGCTTTATTGCTGCTACCAGAAATAGATAAATACATAAATAAGTAAGTAAATAAATTAATACATTAATACAATGGCTCACATTTGCAAACACTGTCCTTAACTCTCTTTCCTCAAAATATAGAGACAATCTCTGTTTTCAGATTTTGTGAAACTATATAACAAATTAAGTCATAGGCATACTATTTCTTTATTAGAGAACTGTGGCTTGCAGAATATCTGCATTCCTCATTACAACAGCTCACCTTTATTCTGATTCGTATCAACTAATATTCTGATCTGTTTTTCTTTCAAAGCCAACAGCTCAGGATTCAGCAATGCTCCATGTAAGAATAGAGTTATTCTTAGATGGAGCATCCTGTGTCCATATAGAACAGCACCATACCTTGCATATGCATGAAGGCGCGCTGCTGTATTCCTACACAGACATGGGTCTGTGTATGACTGCAGGAAGCATGTTTGAGAGCAGTGGTCTTAAAATATACACGCCCCCTGCACTCCAGAGTTGCCGTACAGGAATACAAAACTAGCTACCTCTCAACCTCTTAGACAAAAAATCTGCACATAGCCTAAAATGATGGAGGGACAAATAGGGCAGATTTTTGAATATTGCTCTTACCAACTTAGAAAGTTGACAGAATAATAGGTTTTGCATTAGCATTAATTTTATGAAGGGTGTGGATTCTTAAACTCAAATGTTTGTCATTATTTAAGCAAAAATCTGGACATTCTGTGAAAATCTCTACAGTTGAGAGGTATGTTCATGAAGCTTCCCTCACAACTATTTTTGAAATGTGTACAGATAGTTGACTCATATATTTTGGGGTGTTCCTCCTAAAATGTGTACCTTTCTGACTCCACGGGACGAAAACATTAAGCTAATGCAAAACCTATTCATTCTATCAACTTTCTAAGTTTGTAAGAGCAATACACAGATAAGAGCAGAAAGCAATGTGCAAACCCCTACAGTAAATAAAAATAAAACACATATGCATTTTTTTTTCTGTGCGCAATAAAGTTTAAGCGTAGCTGAGTGGGAATGCACGTCTTGCAGCTATGCTCAGCCTAGCTTACATATCCCAATGAACTAAAGACAAATATATGGCCCAAACAGTGCAAAGTGAAATAGCATAGTGGTTACAGCTTTCACTGCGCAAGCAGGCATTTGCGGTTTGAGTCCCCATTCCATACATTCATGTTTATCTGTTAAAAAGGCAAGAAAATATATCTTGTTATCAGTAGGTAGTGAATAATATATATATATATATATATATATATATATATATATATATATATATATATATATATAGGTTCATAGGTTGGTACTAGGCTATCCATGACAATTCCCTGGCTATTTCTTCCCACACTATTTACTTCCCTGGACCCCTGTCTAGCAGGGCGACTGACGTGATCCCCGGGGTGAATTTCCTTTCTCCCATCCAATCGTCAAGGTTCTTTTTGAAGAGGACCAACGAGGCACTCTGCTTGACATGTATGGGTAATCTATTCCAGAGTCTGGGGAGTCTCTGGGTCAGGAACCTATCCCTCCTGCATGTTTTGTTTACTGTGATGACAAGGTTTAGATCCCTGGAGCGTGTGGCTCTGAGGGATTGGGATTTCTTTAAGTGTAGCATGTCCAACAGCTCTGGGTTTGACATGGCCTTGTATGTTAAGCAAAGATCGCCTCTGAGTAGACGATATGCGACAGAATATAGCTGGAGTTTTTTAAGGCGGTCAGTGTAGGGCATCTGCTTTAGGCCTGTGATTCTTTTAGTGAGGTATTTCTGTGGCCTTTCCAGTTGTTGCAGATGTCTTGAGAGCTACATACCAAACGGGGCATTGTATTCTATAATGGGTCTAATGAGGGATGAGTACAGTGGGACAATGACCTCCTTTTTTCTGGATGAAAAGCCCTTAGTGATGAGGTGTGCCACATAGAAGGATTTCCTGACTGTTGTGGTGATGTGGTTATTGAAGGTGAGACCACTGTCCACCTGTGTCCCTAAGTCTCTTATCAAACTTTCGGTGTTTAGTGTACTGCCACCTATATGGTAATTCACGGATACATGTTTTTTCCCAAAGGGGATAACTATACATTTCTTGGCATTGAGCTTGAGCCCATGGCATCTGTTTCTGTAAGGCCCTTTTGTGGAGTATCCACATCATTTGGAGACAATAATCTATATATATATATATATATATATATATATATATATATATGTATATATATATTTGTTAACCAGGGTAGTGTAGCAGGTCCAAATGTGAGGTGTCAGTGTAGTACAGATGTAAAACCCCCATAGAAACACAAGTGTCACATACAGCATAGCCACAAAAGAATGCATTGTAATGAAAGCACATAGGGGGATGTTATGGAAGGTAGACATAGATATCATAATTTGTCATTTATGAAGAATCACCCCCACAATGCTAATAGTCTGTAAAAGGAAAGCTGAGCAATGCTAACTTGTACTCAGCTATGCTTAGCCAGTATAAGTATTGCTTAAATGTAAATTCTAAGCAAGAATTAGTGTAGTTAAGTGGATTTGCACACTAGTAAGGAGTGTTTAGCATCTACCACTCCAAGCAATGCTTATACCAGCTAAGCAGGTTTGCCTGGCACTTAGCTTAGCATATTCAAAACTGTCCAATCACAGCAAAGGGCAGATAATTGGCTGTATTTAAACCTTGCAGGTGGGAATACAGCTCATAACCAGTTGTAGCTCCCCACTTTAGGCACTATGGCTGGTGTTGGAGAGGGTGTGCGTTTTCGGGTGCAGCACTGGGGCAAAGAGGAGTCCAGGGTCATGGTAGGACTCCTCGTAAAAAACATGCTAAGAGACTGCTGCAGGACCAGTACCAGGGCTCCCAATACAAAGCAGAGGCCTGGGAAAGTTTTGCTCCCAATCTCACCATTGCCAGTGGCATCCCTTGGACTAGTTAGCAGGTCCGGCACTACTTTGCCCACTTGAAGCAGAGGAAGAGGGAGCTCTTGGACCAGTGCATCCAAAATGCATGATAGAATGTCCTAGGCATGTGTAAGTATTAATATCAATAAATGTTTACCAAATTCCAGCCTGTGTATGTGATGGATAGGTATGCATAAATGCTTCTCTAGCTTCTTTGCAGCTCCAGCTGAATGGGTTGTGAACCAGGAAGCCCATGCAAGCAGGCTGCTAAGGCTGCATTGCGAGGCTGGTGAGTAACAATCTAGCTTGTAGTATTCATACCAAATAAATATAAAGGAGTAGAATATCACCTTGCTGTATTAAAAATGGGTATGGTTTGTACTGAATAAACCAGACAATATTACAGTAATAGTCTCATCTAGGTTATATATAAATAAAGCTGTAACTGCCTGTCAATAAAATTCAAAATCATGGACTGGTTGTGTTTACTTTGGTATTGTATGAATTGAAATGTGTACAGGTTATCCACAGCAAATATTGCTCTGCAAGCATTAAACAATCAAATCTCATCTGACAAAGTTAGTGCCTCTGTAAGACACAAGATTAACTGATATGAAATGTTTCATGCACCGAGATCTGATATCTGAATAGTAGTGCTATGCTAACCATTGTTTTCCACACTGTGCTATGTCAAAAGGTATGTATAGGAATGTATGTATAAGAATGTTGTAATTACAAGATCAGATTGTACAACCAAGAGATAATTAGACAAAGAAACATTCAAGGAAGAGGCAGTCATTTCTCAATAGCGTGTTCTAATGAAACACAAAAACTGTTGTTGTATTTTCTGCAGAAACAGGCATGGGGTGAATCTCGGAAGTGGCAGTAAGCTGTATGCATAACTTCACCTAGGATTCTGTGAATATGTGTAGAAACAGTCGGGTAGTGTTAACAGAAGTTTCCTCCACAGGTCGCCAGGTAAGAAAAGGTATAAAGTAGCTATAAGAAGGCTGTAGTTATACTGTGGCCAACACCCATGGTCCAACCCCAGTGCAGCAAATGACAGCAAAATAAGTACATACACAAAGTAGTCTCCCCCAAGAAATGTTCAAGAGTCATAGCTACTGGTCCCTGCAGCCAACAACAAGGGTCACCGATAGAAATCAAGGCAGAGGATGACAGTAGCACACACACATACACACACACACTTGTTGTTGTTTCGCCTTTTCCCAGTTAGGGGTCACCACAGCAAAACTCAAGTCCGCTAATGATTGGCAGTAGATTTTTATGGTGTCAAGGTGCCAGCCTGATGCTCAACCTTCAACAAAGGCACACCCATTCATGCATGTCTTTTGAACATCACTTGACTGTTGGGAGGACATGCAGACTCCACACAGAAGGCACTCCAGCCAAGAATCAAACAGGAGAACCTCTTGCTGTGAGGTGACAATACTACCACTGCACCACCGAGGCTTACACATACACATACACTATGAGTCCACATATGTAACCTGACTTTGTGAATATGTATAGAAACAGTCAGGTAGTGTTAACAGAAATCTCCTCCACAGGTCTGTCAGGTAAGAAAAGGTATAAAGTAGCTATAAGAAGGCTGTAATTATACACTGTGTACAAACATATCACTGCCCAACCCAAGGCCATAGGTTGTTGTAATAATAAGTGTAGAGCAATGATTACAGCAATGATCATTAAAGCTGTTATTACTGCAAAAATTAACATCTGTTAATTGACATCTCTCTCTCTCCTCCACCTTATCTTCATCAATAATCTAAACACATAAATGAATGGGTATGTTTTTCACCAACCATTAGGGCATGTGTCCTATTGTTCTACAAAGATTGAAATGTTTTCCAATTAATGTTCCCTGTTTAAATACTATCATCGGTGACCTGTTGCTATCAATGTAACCTGCATGCTGGTGTAATGCCCACTGTGGTCCCATATCTACATGTGTTCTGTTTGCTATGCAAATGTCCCAAATCTGTTGCTTTGGGTTATGGGAAAATTCATTCATGCTGTTATAACTAATCCTGAAATGTGCTTTTCATGACTAGCCAACATATGTTCTAAGACTGCAACACCAGACCACATCTGGGAAGGCCAATCCCAGTGGATCCACCTCTCCCATCTCATCTGGCCATGACACCAGGCATCAGCACATCTGGGACCCACCCTGGGACCTCCTTGTCCTGGTCCTGCACCACCTTTGTGTGGAACCAACTCAGGTGATGGGAATTGTCCCCCCCCCCGGGTGCAGACAGTATCCTGTCACCCAAAGCCAGGTTGAGGGCCTGGTGCATAGCAAGCTCCACAAAGAATTGGGAGATCTGCTATGCAAGCTTGAGGGCCACATGACACATTTAGAGGGTTAGCCTGCCCCTCCTGCTCAGCCCCCAGCACAGCAACATTCGGGGCCGTGAAGGTGCAGTGGTGACTGCCATGGGTGGGGACCTCAGTCCCACTGTATCCATTTGGGGGCTTGTGGGCTTCCAATTACCAAACACCCTTCCCTGTCCAAGGTGTTTACCCCCACGTGTGTCATATACCTCCCCTGTATACTGTCTTGTCTGTCTTCCTACCCATACGACCTCCCCAAATATACCTACTATCCTTCCCCAACATCCCACTCTCACCTTATTAAAAAAAAGGGCAATCTGTTCCCAAACAAATGTCACCCTAAACATAGCTGTCCATTTCACACACGTGCCCACTGGACATGTAATCTGGTCTAATTGGGTTCACAACACATTACTGTTGTCCTGACCCCTCTCTCAGGGGTTTGAGTTTCCAAATTTACCTCCAAATTCAATCCACAGCCGTTGCTGTAGGAGAAATGGACAGCTAGGGACCTTTCCAACACCCGTTCTGCACATCCATAGATACATGTCATACTGTACTTCTCTCTGTGTGCCCCTTTTTCATCACTTTACAGTCACCCCTTTTTCTTTTCTGTCAAAGAAATTAGCATGGGGGTAAGCAGGAGTAAGCGGCAGTAAGTATGTTTGTGCGTGGCTAAGCGTAGCCAACACATATTAAGCATCTGTGCATTTAACCATGTGTTGGCATCTCTTAACATCGCAAAAACCCACTTACAACTGCTTAAAAGTACCTTAATCACTCTTTATCCAACAACCCTTGTTCTGCCCAGCAACAAAATGAGCAGCCTTGGTAAGTCTTGAACTCAGAACCCTGTATACTAGAGTTAGATAACATACTACTATGCCATTTAGCTATATACCATATGCTTGCTTTTTCAAACTTAACATGCAATAGAGGCATACAACAATAGTGAGAAAGCTCTGTGGAAACATTCATTTATTTATTTATTTATTTGTGTGTGTGTGTGTATATATATATATATATATATATATATATATATATATATATATATATATACACACACACACACACACACACACACACACACACACATATATATATATATATATATATATATATATATATAAATGAAAGGATGTATACATAATACATATATATATATATATATATATATATATATATATATATATATATATATATATATATATATATATATATATATATATATATATATATACAGTTATATAACATGTAGTGCAGTATACCTCAGAACCATACCTATCAACCTTTTATAGCAACACTAATGAACAAAGGCTGTACAAAGAGTGGGAAATGGGCCACATATAGGGACATAATCAGAATATTGCTGTTGTAACTGAATAGTTGTACAGCAACAGTGTGTGTGTCAGCAGAACCATCTGAATGATATGAGGATGGGAACTGACATGTATGGCATTATTCACTGACATAAATCCTTGGATCATGACAGTATTTCCCACACAAATACAAATAAACTGCGGAACAGAAACAAAGTATGGACCAAACACCTCGACAGTTGACAAACAGCCTGGCAGTGGAGAGGTATGCTCACAACCCTTTAGTGCAATAACTCTGAAACAAGCCAGATAAAGTGGGGGTCAAAGGCATGGCAACGGAGACATATCCAAATCACATGAGTAGAGAAGCGGAGAAGGTTGTTGTACTAACAATATTACTGCTAACATGTTTTGACTGAAATATCACCTTAATGCACTTTTAGGCAATGTCCTGAACACAAAATTACCACCATAACAGATACAAGCAAATGTAATCTGAAGGCTATGCTACTCAATGATACAGGTCTAAATTTCAAAATGTACACGCTGGAACCACTCCTTAAAATGGAGATCATTGACCTCTGTGCAGTAACAGAGACCTGGTTCAAGGCTGCAGAGAGCACTCCTCTGCTACCAGCCTATACCTCATACCACACTTTTTTGTCCCAAAATATGGACTGAAGTCCTAAAGGGGGTGGTGTCCTGATATTCATAAAGAATATGCACACCTCCGGACTAGTAGCCCAAAATAATGCATCAGAAATAGGTCAGGAAGAACTAACACTGAGTAAGATTGCAATCCAGGTTGTAGCCTGCTATACATCCCTCACCATGTCCCATGATTACCACTCCATATTCCTAAACACCCTGGAAAATATTAAGGTACAACCCAATACCCTTTTACTGGGGGACTTTAACTACCTCTCCATTAACTTGGAAAATTACTCATGTACCAACACACTAGCTCAGTGATTTCTGGAATTCATAAATTCCAATGCCTTGGACCAACTCATTCTTACCCCCAACATGGACAAGAACATCCACGACCTGGTCATTATTAACATGGGTGTCCATTGCCCTACACCAGTACTCAACTCCTCACTGGACAGATCTGACCACAAGCTAATCACCATGGATTTCCACATCCCACCCTCACCCCCTGTAAAGAAAACCACTGTGAAAAACATCTCCAAAGCTAACTTTGGCCTGCTAAAACCAGAGGTGGATAATATCGTAATGTCCATGCAAATGGAAAATAGGTGCATGACTACTGAATCATACACCAATGCACTGTATGAACACAGACAAAGTGTATAGAATGGGCCATACCAAACAGACGCAAGATGCTGTCCTCCAAAAAAGAAAGCCAATCTGGTGGAACCCTAACATACACAAACTCTACACCAGAAGGAAGAAACTGTTGCAGAGAAAGGAGAAGTCCCAAGACTAGGAAAACTCCCTTGTTAGCCTCAGCACAAAAATGAGATCTCTCATCAAAACCTCTAAAGCTAGCTATGGAAACAACATTGTAGCTGATACTAAAGATACCCTCAAGGCATTTTATAGTTATGTCAAGAACCTACATGGCAATGTTCAGATCAGCTCTGAGCTACAGCACAATGGCAACACATATATCAAGCCAACTGATATTGCAAATATACTGGCTGATAGGTTCAGTGTGAACATTACCCTCCTGTCACCATGTAAAGGGCCTATCACAATACCAGAAGAATGCCAAGTTCCCAATATCAGTGCTGCACAGCTAAAACCACACTGTCCAAAGCCAAGACTACAGCTTCCATGGGACCTGCCAATATCCCTGGCTGTTTTTTACATGAATTACAAAGTGAACTTGCACCACACCTGAGTGTCCTGTTCAGTCACAACCTCACATCAGGCTTTGTTCATACCCAGTGGGTCTATATTAAATCACAAAATTCTTAAAAAAGTGAACAGTGATAGATCGATCCTATGTAAGTGAAAGCTTACAATATCGAAGTGTCAGAACAGCGGTTTTTTTCCAAGGGAAAAATACATCGCTGTTCCAACAAAAAATAAATAAATAAATATAAATAAAAATGAATTTAAACATTACATTAAGTGTGGGGCTGTGCCCCCCCACCCCCCTACTTAAATATACCAACTCCGAAACCGTACTACAGTGCCAAAAATGACAAAGTACTGAAGCGGCCAAGCAAATTTTTTCCCAGGGAAAGAATTTGCTTAACAGCCGCTTCAATATTTTCCATTTTCTGCCTTTTAAGTTCAACCAAGATGCATTTGAAAGAATGTGTCTTTGGTCTTCTAATATAGACCCTACCCAATAGTGTACCACTATGGTCATCTCACTCCACAAAAGGGGGACTGACTACAGACACTGAGAACTACCACCCCATTAACCTGACTATTCTGATATGTAAAGCTATGGAGTGCATCATCGTGGACCTTATAAATAGGGGCATAGGGAATCCCCAAAATTTGGACCACATGCAGTTTGGATTTGTGAAAGTAGATCATACCTGCTCAACCTGATAGACTTCTTTTAGTCTGTCACCAGAGCTGTGGTTGAAGGCAAAGTATTTCACACAGCCTACCTCAATCATGCCAAACCCTTTGATACCATCCTTCACTCACGAATCATAAATAGACTCACTAAAGTAGCCATACACACCTATGTCACAAGGTGGCTTGCAACCTGGCTCACTCATAGAACCCAGACTGTGAAAGTAGTGGATTCCAATTGGGACTACATACCAGTTACAAGTGGAGTCCCACAAGGATTAGTCCTGGGTCCTCTCCTGTTTGGCATCTACTTCTTTGCAGTTCACTGCAATATAAAGTGACTTTGGCTGACCAAGTTTGCAGATGATTGCAAACTGGAAGTCGTTATTCACTCTCTAACTGATGTAGACATTCTTCAAAAAGGCCAGGTCTGACCCAGCTCTGTTAAAAATGCTACATCTAACGAAATCCAAATCCCTCAGTACTGCACACTACAGAGACCTCTATCTCATTAACACAATCAAAAGAACATGCTTGAGGGACAGGTTCATGATCGAGAAACTGCCTATGCTGTGGAATAGAATTGCCATACATGGCAAGCAGAGCACCTCACTGGCCCTCTTCAAAGGACATCTTGATGAGTGCATGGGAAATAGAAAATGCATCCTGGGGATCACTCCAGTTGCTCTTGTCAACAAACACACTGTGAACTAAGGTTGTGTGGCATGATCCCAGGGTAATCCTATGGGCTAGACTTGTAAAGGCCCCAGGGTCAATAGCTTAGGTAACCCCTATGAACCTAAGTCGCCCTCCATACACAGCACAAATAACATGTACACACTATAGTTGTACATAATCCTCACACTATGGTAACAATGGCCACAGATACACAGACACAAGAAAATAAAAGTACAGATGGGGTACCCTACATAGGTCTTTGAGTGCAAACTCAGACTTTGTTTTTTAAGAATACTTTTATTAAAGTATTTTTTGGTGCCATTGTATGCTGGTCTTTCTACTTTTTTGAAATGCCTTTCCTATAATGAGACCTTGCAGCTGCCGTACTCGCAGAATCTTCTGTAGTTTAAGTTCCTTGCTTTTCTCTGCAGTTGGCCTGTGGAACCCACTGCACTCAGGTTGCAGATTTGTGATCTTCGTTTGCTCTCCTGGCAGCCAAAACTGGTTTGTTTTTTAAGAATACTTTTATTAAAGTATTTTTTGGTGCCATTGTATGCTGGTCTTTCTACTTTTTTTAAATGCCTTTCCTATATTGAGACCTTGCAGCTGCCGCACTCATAGAGCCTTCTGTAGTTTCAGTTCCTTGCTTGTCTCTGCGGTTGGCCTGTGGCACCCACTGCACTCAGGTTGCAGTTTTGTGATCTTCATTTGCTCTCCTGGCAGTCGAAACCAGTTTGTTTTCTACTTTTTTGAAATGCCTTTCCTATATTGAGACCTTGCAGCTGTCGTACTCGCAGGGTCTTCTTTAGTTTCAGTTCCTTGCTTGTCTTTGCGGTTGGCCTGTGGCACCCACTGCACTCAGGTTGCAGTTTTGTGATCTTCATTTGCTCTCCTGGCAGCCGAAACCGGTTTGTTTTTTAAGAATATTTTTATTAAAGTACTTTTTGGTGCCATTGTCTGCTGGTCTTTCTACTTTTTTGAAATGTAATCAAAAGAAGAGCACAGTGTTGCGGTTCCACGGATAATTTATTGTAGAAAACACATCCACAAATGAAATAAAACATAATTAAAATCCACAATGGTAGACATCCAAAATGGTTAAGTGCTTTCATCAAATAAATTGACTTCCTCAGAACACAATGACTAATAAAGTTCAGTTTTAAATACATGAATTCTAATTAGTCAGAAATTCTAAATGACAAATCATGTTCAATGACAGCTCCCTCCTCATGAATAAATATTCCCTCCTCATAAATATGTTAAATACATAGTTGTTTAAAAAGAAAGAAAATAGCAATATCATCATAAAATACACACACATGAATATTTCATTTCAGTAAAAAACTTGTAATGAAAATATACACTACAATAATCTAAAATGTTACTACACTAAACCTGCCTTTTCTTTTAAAATAGGCATAATAGAGGTATGTTCATTAAGCCCTGGGGGGGAATCAGCAGCCAGCCGCAGTTGCCACAATAATTCCTTTTTATACAAAACATTTTGCCAATCCCCACCCCTGGCTTCAATGGTGACAAATTCTAATATACCAAACTTGTAAGACTGAAAATTACTACAGGTGACACTATGTTTAAACAATGCACTAGTATCTTTTTCATTTCTGATATCATACAAGTGTTCGTATATCCTATTTTTCAGTTTTCTTTCCATCTTACCTACATAAAAGGAAGAACAAGAGCAGCACTTAGCTATATATACAAGTTTACTTGAATCACAGTTGCCACTCATTAAAAAAAATATGGCTCTTGTTTTGATTGTCAAGAATAATAATATTATCTTTTAAAATATATCTACAATAGGAACATCTACCACAAGATTTACTACCCCCTCTCTTAACCTTGGTGTTGTTCAAAGTATAATCCTTCTCCAATATAGTCTTCATATTGGGTCCAACCTTGGTGGAAAAAATAGGTTGTTGGCTCAATATACGATATATTTCAGCATTGGTTCTAAAAATATTCCAGTTTTTTATTAGAGTTCCTTTTATGTAAGAATACAGGGGACTGTATTGTACCACACAGGCATGCTGGAAATCAGGTTTATCATGAACTTGGGTATCTTGACTTGTATCTTGACTAACAGGTTGGGATCCTAACCTACCCACACCAAGCAATGGGGTATACACCTTGCCCCATTTATTTAAAACCTCTTCAAGAATAGGGTCAATAAAATGTACAGGATACCCTCTCTCTAAAAACATCTCCCTTAAATGCTGAAACTCTACTATAACATCATCTTTCCTAGTGATCATTCTAACAACTCTTATAGCTTGACCCTTAATAATACTCTTTTTCTGATGTATAGGATGATGACTGGTGTAGTGCAAGTAACTATTACAGAAAGTCTTTTTACGATAAATTTTAGAAATAAAATTATCATGCCCTTTAATGATTACGGTGTCCAAGAAGCTAATTTCTTGGGAATGAAACTGATAAGTGAACTTTAAATAATCTGTTGTTTGATTCAAATACTGAACAAACTCAACAATCAATTCAGACCCACCAACTCACACAATAAAAATATCATCCATAAAGTGACCATAATATTTAATATTAGAAAAAAAGTTGTTATTCTGAAAAATATACTTATATTCCCAACCCAGAAGCACCAAGATAGCATACAAGGGTGCACACGCAGCACCCATTGCAACACCTTTTAATTGTTGAAAATATTCACCTTCAAAAAATAAATAATTGTTCTCCAAAATGAGATTCATAAGCTCACATACCAACAGTACTTCATCTGAGCTCAAAAAAGAATGACAAAATAGGACCTCTTCAAAAAAACACAAACCTTCTGCTTTTGGGATACAAGAAAATAAGTCCTGAACATCTATAGTCAAAAGGATGCAGTCCACTGACCATAGTTCTTTCTTAAGCTGTCCCAGAAAATGTGATTCAAGTAAACTTGTATATATAGCTAAGTGCTGCTCTTGTTCTTCCTTTTATGTAGGTAATACGGAAAGAAAACTGAAAAAATAGGATATACGAACACTTGTATGATATCAGAAATGAAAAAGATACTAGTGCATTGTTTAAACATAGTGTCACCTGCAGTAATTTTCAGTCTTACAAGTTTGGTATATTAGAATTTGTCACCATTGAAGCCAGGGGTGGGGACTGGCAAAATGTTTTGTATAAAAAGGAATTATTGTGGCAACTGCGGCTGGCTGCTGATTCCCCCCCAGGGCTTAATGAACATACCTCTATTATGCCTATTTTAAAAGAAAAGGCAGGTTTAGTGTAGTAACATTTTAGATTATTGTAGTGTATATTTTCATTACAAGTTTTTTACTGAAATGAAATATTCATGTGTGTGTATTTTATGATGAGATTGCTATTTTCTTTCTTCTTAAACAACTATGTATTTAACATATTTATGAGGAGGGAATATTTATTCATGAGGAGGGAGCCGTCATTGAACATGATTGGTCATTTTGAATTTCTGACTAATTAGAATTCATGTATTTAAAACTGAACTTTATTAGTCATTGTGTTCTGAGGAAGTCAATTTATTTGATGAAAGCGCTTAACCATTTTGGATGTCTACCATTGTGGATTTTAATTACGTTTTATTTCATTTGTGGATGTGTTTTCTACAATAAATTATCTGTGGACCCGCAACACTGTGCTCTTCTTTTGATTTGGTTTGTTTTTGAGCACTTTCCACTACTTTTTGTATTTACTTTTTTAAAATGTCTTTCCTATATTGAGACCTTGCAGCTGTCATACTCGCAGAGTCTTCTGTAGTTTCAGTTCCTTGCTTGTCTCTGTGGTTGGCCTGTGGCACCCACTGCACTCAGGTTGCAGTTATGTGATCCTCGTTTGCTCTCCTGGCATCCGAAACTGGTTTGTTTTTTAAGAATACTTTTATTAAAGTATTTTTTGGTGCCATTGTATGCTGGTCTTTCTACTTTTTTGAAATGCCTTTCCTATATTGAGACCTTGCAGCTGTCGTACTCACAGAGTCTTCTGTAGTTTCAGTTCCTTGCTTTTCTCTGTGGTTGGCCTGTGGTACCCACTGCACTCAGGTTGCAGTTTTGTGATCTTTGTTTGCTCTCCTGGCAGCCAAAACAGGTTTGTTTTTTAAGAATACGTTTATTAAAGTATTTTTTGGTGCCGTTGTATGCTGGTCTTTCTACTTTTTTGAAATGCCTTTCCTATACTGAGACCCTGAAGCTGCCGTACTCACAGAGTCTTCTGTAGTTTCAGTTCCTTGCCTTTATCTGCAGTTGACCTGTGGCACCCACTGCCCTCAGGTTGCAGTTTTGTGATCTTCGTTTGCTCTCCTGGCAGCCCAAACTGGTTTGTTTTTAAGAATACTTTTATTAAAGTATTTTTTGGTGCCATTGTATGCGGTCTTTCTACTTTTTTGAAATGCCTTTCCTATATTGAGACCTTGAAGCTGCCATACTCGCAGAGTCTTCTGTAGTTTCAGTGTACGTGGTATACAATGGAAGTGTGAGTGCATATAACATGTGACATCACCCATATATACACATGTGTCCATACAGTATTGTCACACCCCTTGATACTGTATGGACAGCACTTAGAGGCATGTTATGTACAGGAAATAATATACACTTAAAAAAGAAAGTCATTAGTCTGATATTTTCTTAAAAAAGAAAAGTGAGCAATGGTTAGCGATGCTCAGCTATGGTTAGCTGGTGTATTTCTTGCTTAAATGTAGCTGCTAACCATGTTTGCACATTGGTAAGCATCACTAAGAGAAGCATACACAGTTTAAGAGTCTATTCGTTTAACGATGTATTAGCTCCACTTAGCATCATGCAAACCCAATTAAAGCTGCTTTAAAGTGCATTAATCACACTGTCTGCTTCTGCCCAGCAACAAAATAAACAGCCTTGGGAGGTTTTGAACCCAGAACCCTGTACACCATGGTCACAGCACTTTAGCAGTAAGCCATCTGAGCAGCAAGAATTTAGGATGATTTTTCTAACATATCATGCAGCACAGTCAGTTT
>NC_056729.1:187000249-187047749 GCF_019279795.1 Protopterus annectens
TGGTATGGGACATTCATCTGCTGCCCCCACCCATACACAGTCCAAATAATAAGTACACACTATGCTGCTATAAAATCATGATAGGCCATACACAATGGCCAGACATGCACCAATCGCTTAGCACAATAATTGAAATGACTGAAAAGAGCACACAGAAAATCAACAAGCTAATATTCCACACAATTTATTATACTCTGATGTCTTGGACAAAGCCTTCAAATAGGACAACAGTATAAAACATACTTGTCTTGAATATAAGAATCAATTAACACTTTTGTTACATATTTAATTCAACAGCCTCCAATTACACTCCTCATTTCTAACTGTTCTATTGAACTGACAAACAGACTGTTTACAAAACAGCATCATGTAGCACACTACTGTCCTCATGGTGACATGTATCAAAATATACAGCTATAGACCTTTTCTGTTTCTTATTAGTAATATCTTTCACATGTTCTAACAGCCTAATTTTAAAACATTTAATATTCCTCCCCACATAAAAATGTGTTACAAGGGTATCTAGAGAGTTCTCTATACACCAACCTCTTGACTGTACAGGGTTACACATGTTGTCCAGCCTTTGCCTTCCTATTTATGGCCCCTACCCCACAACATGTGGGGGATTCTACAATATCACTGGGATGATAGCAGAAATGACAGAACTAAATAAGGAATGACAGAACTAAATAATGACAGACCATACCTATCATCCTCTTACTGCATGACATCTGAACAAAGCCTGGCATATAAGTGGAGGACAGATGCCCAAACACAGGGCCATATTTGAAATATTGCTGGTATTCACTGAGAAAGTTGCTGGTGTTTCAAGATTGGTGGCAACATATCCTTTCTGAGGGATATGGAAGTCAGAGGCCCAAACACAGGGCCATATTTGAAATATTGCTCGTATACACTGAGAAAGTTAATGGTGTTCCAGGATTGGTGGCAACATATCCTTTCTGAGGGATATGAAGTCAGAAAAACAAATTGATGTTCCCATTTACTGATAGCAATCACCAGAGTATTCCACTGATTTGCCAATGATAACACCTGTCTGGGGAACACACCAAACATAACAGGCAAACCTCTGGCCATTATGTGGATAGCCCTAAAGTTGAGAGCTATGCAGACACATGACTTTGTCAGACTGGAATCCATGTAGAACTAGCATGTACACACAAACCCTATAAAACTAGCACTATTCAAAGAATATAACAGTAATACTCACATTCTGTCCCTAAGTCTGGAATCTTATAAAAACATTATGTTGGCTTGTGTCCACAAATCTTGTTATAAGAGTTATTCCCACCTGCTGTCTGTAACACTGATGCCCACACACCTCAAGGATGTCTTCCTTACAGGCAAGGTAAAGGCACAATATCCACATGAAGTAGTCAGTGATAGGAGTGTGTTGTGATGACATTGGCTATTGGAAGAACTGCACAGCTGCTCTGCATGCAATTAGCAAGTGAGGAACACCAACTGGTGCACACGCTATCACCTGACCATGAGCATCACCTACAAAAGCCATGCTGCCAGCCACCTATTCAAACCAGCTTTATCCATGCAGTGCAGAGAGAGAGAGAGAGAGAGAGATAAAACAAAAACTGGAAAACAGAAAAGAGAAGAAAAAAAGGCATGTGAAACATGTAAGCATGTAATTAAATGTAATACTTGGTCGGCAATAATGGGAAACATGATCTGAAAGAATATATGACCCAACAAGACTTGCTGTACTAATGTCCTGCTGAACAGCTGCTATGGCCATAGCATCTGGACCTCTCTAAAGTGGGAGAGATCACAGCCATATCTCTCAACTGTACAGATCTTCACAGACTGTCCAGTTTTTCCCATCATAGTTTTTGTCTGTTCCTCATGAAATCTGTACTTTTTTGGCAAATAGCTGAGGATTGAATTCAATAAGTAATGACAAACACTTGAGTTTAAGACTCCACATCTTTAAGAATATTCACGGTAATGCAAAATGTACTATATTACAAACATCCTAAGTTTGTAACAGGAATATTTGAAATCTGTCCCTATTTATCCCCCCATCATTTTAGGCTTTATCCAGATGTGATGCTCTAAGAGGTTGCAAGGTAGGATCATAGCTCAGGAGTCTGACTCACCCTGGGAAAGGGTAGCTCACATACGACAACCTCTGTGGTGTCTGTCAAACAGTTTTGACTGTGCCACTGCTAGGCCAGTTAATGAGATGTTGTCCATATCCATATGTTACCTGTGAATATTAGTATGATACATTTTTCTCTTGTAAATCTAAGAGACCTGCATAGGGCATATGCATAGTAAAGTACTGTTTCAGACGTGTGTTGAACTGCATGTGATATATTGAATTAATATCATTCAACTGTACAGTGTTCTGCTGGACAATAAGCACATTTTTGACTATTATCTGTAGTCACATACACATATACTTGTGTTATGTCAGCTAAACCATTGGCAAGTCTGTGTGCAATGACAACATGACATAATAGCCTAGTTATGACTGTCAGACATCTTCCAGGTTATCATAGTGATGTCAAATCCTACTGTGCAATCAACTTACTAATGTATGGCGCAACAATAGTAATACAGTATCAGTGCTGATGTCCCTTGTGTCGCCCATTTATGTGTTCCATTGTCCAGAAGTCCTGCTATAACAGATTGAAAAGTATGAGTGAGCAGCAAGACTGTAAATACAGTGTGCCATACTAACATAGAACAGAAATGTATACCAGATATCCCCTGAGCACATGTATGTATTGGTATGTTCAACTGGAATGCACAAAACTAATAACATGGGATTCAAGCAGTCAGGTAAATAGGTTGTGCATGTTGCACGTGTGTAATATCAGTGTCAGTGCAAACAAAAGACACAGATATGTACAGCTACTGGCTGTTGCATTGCCCTGACACTGATATGGGTACTAGAGTAGGTATGATTATCAGGTAGTAATCGGAGAAGTGTCCAACTGTGTTATGACCCTCTGTCCATGCCTACCACTAACAGCTATATCAACACCTATATACAGTGGATATCAAAAGTGTACACAACCCTGTTGGAATGCCAGGTTTGTGTGCTATATGACAATGAGACCACAGAAAATAATTTCAAAATGTTTCTCATCTTGAATGTGATCCATAGCCTGTACAATTCTATAGAAAAAACAAACAAAACTGTTTCAAGGAAGGTGAGCAAATATTGCCAAGTGAAGATGTGCCATGATGATAGAGTCCAAACTAAGATGAAAGAATGCTGTAACCATCTCAACAGGTGCTTACACAACATATCAGTTTAAGGGTGTGCACACTCATTCATCTGGCTTATTGTACTGATTATTTCCACATGTTTTCACAGACCAGATTGTTATGCTTTCAATTGAATTGTACAAGCTATAGGTCACATTAAAGGTGGAAATTGTTTTGAAATGAGTTATTGTGGTGTCATGTTTCAGTTGCACAAACACCAGGCATTGTAACAGGGGTGTGTACACTTAATATCCACTGTAGCTATATGGACTCAGCAGTACCTGACTTGTAAAACCAGCCTCAACCAAGGTAAAGTAATCCCCTCTGGTGGACAGCAGCAATACACAAACCACATAATAGGTTGCTATATTCACTGTACAGGGACACGTACGTCTGGGCAACAACTTGGAAGCAACTCCACCTCTATCTGAGCAAGGATTTAAGTTTGCAGGTGACTTCCTGTAAGGCTGACTATGACTACAAATCAGACATATCCACACCACCAAGGACAATTGCAACATATGTCCGTCTCAGAGGCAACAACACAATTCACCCTGCACTGGGGGTAAAGCACACCTCACACACACATGCCGTGGATATAGGCAACCTACATCAGACAGGTTAGGTGAGAACATCACCACCCTGTCCACCCCATTTGTATAGGGGGATATGCAAATCAACCACACTACTCCCCTCATCAGTGGTGAGCATGTACATATTGCTTACTGATGGCAACAGCAGCAAGTCTCCATGGGGCATAACAACATCACTGTCCGGCTCCTACTTGAACTCAGGCATGTGCTCACAGATCCATCACACACTACAGTCAAACACAGACTTGCCACCATCCACACACCATCCACATGGAAGATGGCCACTGTCATCCCCCTATACATAAATGAATGGAAAATAGAGAATTATGGAATTAAGTGTCCAACACTGGGAGGAATAAGATAGCTCAAGGCCAGGAGTGTAATGCAAGCTGCTATAGCTATGATAGCTCAGAGGATTATGGTGTAGTTTGGATTATTTGCAAGTAGTATCCACTGTTGATGTGCAATTTGACAACTGTATGAGGTCCTCTGTCCTTTTTTCCTGTTTATGTCTTCCAGGTAACATGAAGAGGCCTCACCTCCCAGCATTCTCTGTTGGTGAAAATGACATAATCACCCAATTTATGATAGAACATTATGGGTTATTATTTGGCTGGACAGCACAAGATGTGTGAGAGAGGACCACCCTGTGGAACAATCTGGTCCACAGGGTAAATGATGTTGGTCTGCACAGCAGAACTTATGATCAGGTGTGGCATTTGGCCAGTGACCTCATCCACCATGTACATCAGCAGGCTGCTGATGTAGCCAGGGACCATCTAGCCACAGGCGGGGGCCCAGCAATCCATCCACCACAGGCACTCACCAAGGAGCTCCTTGCCAACCTTGGGGCACCCACCCAAAACACAGCCCATGAAGCTGAAGAAAGCATTGTGGAGGTGGGTTGCACCCACAAAATGGACAAGGAGCATGCAGATAATGTCCCAGTGCATATTACTAGAACACTGTTGCTTATCCATTTCTATCTGTATAGCATCTACATGCATATGTCAGATGAGAGAGTAGGTCTTGCTGGTGTTTAGTAATGCACAGACATGCACATCTATGGTGATGGCCAGCATATTTTGTAGTAATAGGGGCTGTGCTGTTAATGTGCTGAAATGCTGCTTCCACCCTGTACCAATGCTACATGAGTGGCTGCTGACATTACCTCTCTCCCACAACTATTTAGGTCCCTCTGGTATACAACTGGGATAGCAGCCTGTAGCTCATGAGTACGGAATTGTTTTGTTGAGGTTTCCAATACGCTGGCCATGTTAAGGCTATGCTATTTGCCATGCACACATTTATCACACCTACCCATAATGCATGATGTACAATTTCAGTTTTGTTGGTGTTAACTGCAATGCATTACAGTGGTCACCATGGTGTCATATCTGAAAGGTATGTAACATTCCTGCAGTATATCTCACAACCTGTCAGTGAAAGATGTGTGAACAGAGGCAAATAAAATTGTGGGATGACAAATGAGCTACCGTAAGGACATGTATGAAACATTACCCTTATACAGTGGATACAACAGTGTACACACACCTATTACGGTGTCAACTGTTCATGATATATATGACAGACCATAATAATACATTCCACACCTTATACAACCTGTAATGTGATCCTAACATGAATGATTAGTGTGTAAAATAGAATTATATGTTAGGGCAACAAATATGGGGTATACAAACCTTACAAATCACTGGATGCATATGTGCACACTCACTCAAAATAACATATTGTGGAGGCAGCTTATGATGTACTGACAGCATTCACTCTACTTGAGTACACACCTGCCATCAAGTACAGGGTCTCAATGTCACACCAATTAATGGTCTGCTGTCCAAGAAGTATGCTCATGACATTTCCTCAGTTGCCTGCAATAGAAGCAGCCATGGCTTGCACACATCTTTCAAAGCATCAACGCGATCCCATATCTGAAATGTAGCAGTCAGGAATACGGAAAAAAAAAACATTACCTCACCATTGCATATTCCATGGAAAACCGTGCAAACAGTGATCTAGAGGTGTGTTAAATATGGGACAACAGTGATGTTGAAAAGAACCAGAGACCCATCCAAAACAGATGACAAAATGTGTAGAAAACTGGTCAGGGAGGCTGCCAGGAGACATGCAGCAACACCGAGGGAGTTGCAGGAATGTCTAGCAAGTACTGCTGTGTAGTACCTGTGGCAACAATCACCTGGGTTATGCATAAGTGTGGCCTATGAGGTAGGGTAAGTAGATGGAAGATTTTCCCCACAAGAAACAACATCCAGGGCTGTGTACAGGTAACAAAAGCATAACATCAAGTCTCTCAAAGGCATGTGTTGCAATATGTAATGGTGTCATGAGACCAAGGTACAACCCTACAGACAGAATTTATAAAGATATGTGTGGTGCACAAGCAACACCTCACTTACTTCAGGGCCACCATCCCAACCTTAAAGCTTGCTGGTGCCAGTGTACACCTTTAGGGTTTCTGTTCATTAGCTGGAACTAGGCCTGTAGACATGGTGGAGGGAATTTGGAACACTGCAAAATAACACTCATACATGGCCCACAGTTGTCAGGCATCTGCAATAAGGCTGAGAGTGGGGAAGGGTTTCAGCTTCACAAACAACAATGAACTGAAGCATACATCCAAAGCTAGCTAAGAATAGCTGTATCTGAACACATTCAAGGTTATCAATTGGGCCAGACATAACCCAGACTCAACAGCAAAAGTAAAGCCCCTGTGTGACCTCCAAGGGCTGTGCACATGAGCTGGCCTTGCAATCTGGCAGAGTTGGGGGACATTTGTAGGAAGACAAACCTAATAATGCCAAGTCAAGATGTGCCATGCTAGTATACCCCTTCCCAGAAATAGTGACTGCTGTAGTTAACAAGTGCTTCAGCAAACTATTGGTTTCAGGGTATTCACACTTATGCAACCCCCTGTTGTATGCATCTCATTCAGTATCTTCACACCTAACACATTTATTTGATTCTTGGTTGGGTTGCATAGGTTATATGTCACATATCAGATGTGTGCAATGTTTTCAAATTCAGTAGTGTGACCCCATTTCAAACTGTAGAAGATGCTGGCATGTCAACAGGTGTGTGTACTCTCCTCATATCCACATTAAGCTTTGAACGTCATTGGTGTAACTGGATTTTATTGCACATACATGCACAGCTGATGATGAGATCTGCAAATCAAATATCACTCATTAATTAGTGACATCAATCCTCATATCATCCCAGTTATGTGTCAAACAAACACATAGGGGTTGTGAGGAACAGAGCAAACCTAACTGCCAGACATCTACACATTCAGCAATGATTTGTACAGTTGTGAGTTATGGTCTACAGTGGATGCCAGTGTGCTATACAGGTTCACAGCAATAATGCGTACATGGGTGTGGTGTGGTCCAGGGGAAGGGACATCACCTACTAACATGACTCATGCATTCCAGAGATGTATAGTGTTAGTAACAAGGATTAAGAATGGCTGCAATGCATGATGTTGAGTACCATGTGTCATGCTTGTCAACTGTTGGGCAATGTGAGGTCTGTGTAATATCTTTGTGACACCTCACCTGTAAGTGCGTGTGTGTGTGTGTGTGTGTGTGTGTGTGTGTGTGTGTGTGTGTGTGTGTGTGTGTGTGTGTGTGTGTGTGTGTGTGTGTGTGTGTGTGTGTGTGTGTGTGTGTATATGTAAGTAAACCATAATGTACAGGTATTAATTTACATATATTGTCTTCCCCTCACAGGTGGCGATGTGGATCGGGGCCCCTCCTATTGGGAAACTGATGTCAGTGTCTCTGCAGACTCTGACAATGATGACAGGCATAGTGAGGCACAGGCAAGGTTTTCAGGGGCTGAATCTGTGCCATTGGTTAGCATCCCACATTTTTCCACCCCATCCCCAAACACATTCACAATGTCCACACAAACCCCATCACCAGTGGCCATAGATGAGGGACAGTTGGCGGGTAGTGGCATGGGACAGGAAAGTGTGGTGACTATGGAAAGTGTGTCTGCAGACACCAGCCATAGCCAGATAACAGGTGAGGTCCCACATAGGAGCATGGACAGGGGCACTCGTAGGAGGACTGCTGCCCATCATGCCCCTGCCACAAGTGCCTCAGCATGTGTCACCAGATGCATGTTTCAGACCATCATGGAGGCACAGGGATGTATTGATCATTACACAAGAGATGGACTGAGGCTCCGGAGGGCTAATCTTCCTGCTATACATGACAACATCTGTGATCTTGCAGATGCCCACTGTTATTATGCAGAGGTCATGGATAGATAGTTGGGTGAGATGGTGGCAATCCTCATCCATGGGAAGTCTGTTATAGAGCATGTGGTGGGAGTAGGGTGTTGGCCATGTGGACATAGGACAGCACCATGAACAGCTGAAGGTCTACATAGCCATGCAACATCTCACTCCCGCTCCCGAAGTGGCAGTACCAGCAGCTACACTGCAGAGATGGTTGCTGACCACACCATGATGCAGCAGGCATGGGCACATGGTCTTGACCAGTCCCAACAGGGATGTGGATCCAGCAAGACAATTGTCATTGTCAGGAAAGAGTACCATATCTTGGCTTCTGCCTGGTGGTGCTGATGCAACTCCTGGCAGGCCCAGTTCCCATGTCCATGGCCAGACACAGTGAACTGTGCACCTTGCCATGTACGGTATGCAGCTGTCCAACATACCCCTGTATAGGACAGCTACATGGCAGAACTGTTTGCATCCATATACATACACACATCATCATCACATCTAGGGCACCTCCATACTTACACACACTACCTCTGCATGGCCCATTTAATAAACAACCCCCTAACCCACACACATGATGTCAACCAAATGGCTCAGCCTCAGTTTCTGGCAAACCCACACCACACCCTGTGCGTATGATGATACATGTGGCACATCCCTGTCATCCATACCATCGATGCAGGGACATGCTAATATTGTTCTGATGCACAGGGTGAATGAACTACAGTTTAGCAATGCAATGCTGTTAAAAGTGTTGTCAGCTGACATGTTTAATGCTTACATGGCAGGGTGTGTAGCTGTCCAACCATGATGCATTATTGCTGTAATTAACACTGACCGAATGTGGTCTCTATAATGTATTCTGTTTGTGTTCTAGGTGTCTGTGTGTCAGGAGGATGTTGGACTGCTGTCCTTTCCTACAAGAGGTATGGCAGTGTGGTAACGCATTGACTGTGTCATATCCATGATAAAGCTGAACACAAGTAACAGGTCTGTATGACAGGTATTGCATGTGCCACATGGCTGATAAGTCTGAGGGGTGTATACAAGTACATGCATGGTGGCTGATGTAAGCAGCCCTTGTACAGTGGACAATGGTAAGTGTACTGGGTGGCACACACAAAAAGTTTGTGAATAACACACCACACACACACACAGAGGTTTTTGTGTTGATGCAACACACAGAGTACTGTTCACATGGATGTACTTCACTTTGCAGAGAACTCATTTTTGCAAATGTAATTCCACCAAGACCGAATTGGTAAATCCTTATATCACTAAATAATCAGTCTGTCATATTTCATTTAACTGAAAATAGTGGCAGGGTATATGTCCTTTTCCCCACTGTAATGCAATCCTGGAGTTGGTATAAATAGCTGTGGTGATGAGGGTGCGGGGTGGCATAGACCCACACCTAGTTTGATTAACAGCTACTTATTCTCTTAGCATAAACTCGACAGTATAACAGCACACTACGCATGGGGATGCACATAACACTACCCACAATGTCGGGCGCTGTGCCCCTAAGGACTACCCTGAGCTATATATACTAACTGAAGTATCACTGTACAGCTGTACAGTGGAGAAAAGGGTATTTACACTGCCACTATTAGTTTTGATTAAATGAATTTCCACAGGATGATTCATTTGCAATTTTAGCTTTTGCAAATTTGTTCAAATGAACTCCTGGGAAATGTTTTTTTCTACAAACTGAAGTAGATACCTTCACACACATACATATACACACACACACAATTGCCAGCACTGAGAATAGAACCACTACCTATGTAATTATTGTTACTATTGTGTTCTGCCTTAATTGAACACACCTCAGAGCTTGTAGGGTGAAATGTGTTCTGAGGTTCCTGTAAAGTGAACAACATCACCAGGCCTTGTACAGTATAGCAATGGGGGATGTACTAAGTGTGAATGGACACAACATACTATAACATACTGACATATACATATTGAAAAACACATACCATCATAGACACATTTGACACAACTGGCTTTAGCAGCCCTGATTGTCTTGTCAGTCAGGGTATACTGTGTGTTCATGCACACAACACAGGCCTTATTGGGCTGAAGATTGTTGTCAGATAATTGTAAGGTTGATAGAGACAGCAGACCACCTACAGTGGACTTTGGGACATGTAGTGGGAGTACCATGTCTAAAATGTGAGAGCCACACTCCAAGTGGACATAGTACTCAGTCAATTTCAGGATACTGTACTAACACACAAATGTTCACAGATTTGGGCTTCCTCAGAATAGACCCCCTGGCTATGTAGTTGTTGGTACTACAGTGACACGCATTTACTGCACGCAACACAAACTGTAAGGTGATGAACGTTCCATGGCTCCTGTAATGTGGCAAACATCACAAGCCCTTGTACAGTATGGCAATGTGCAGTGTGTGTGTGGACTAAGCCCTCAAAATGCTGTCTCATACAAATATGCTCACTTTCAGAGACACACACACACATACACAGACATACTCACATTTCCCAGGATTCAGGGTGGAACCCCCACCTAATAAATCATTGTTAGTGTTGTGTAATGCAGTTACCACATGCTCCATGGAGCCTATAGGGTGAAGAGTGTCATAAGGTGCCCTTACAGTGAATAACATCACCAGCACTGCAAGGTATGGCAATGAGAGGTGGAGTGGGTGGGAGAGCCACAAAGTAATGTCAACTGCAGGTTTATATGCTCAAAATCAGTTGTGTACACAGTAAGGCACACACACATATTTGCCAGTACTGAGTGTCATAGGGCCATGTGTTTATATGTGTGTAGCACACTAATGGTCATGGAGTCATTACAAGCCTAGCCCATGGGAGTACTCTGGCATCATGCCACCTGACATTTGTCAGCAGTGCATCTATGAAATACTGCCACATGAGTGATCCCCAGGGTGACAGTTATATTCACCATCCACTCATCTGAATTTTTCTTGAAGAGGGCCAGTGAGGTGCTTTGATATGTATGCAACATATATCACATAATGTGGTCAGTATCTGGGTTATGGACCCATCCCCAAGCATGTTCTGTTGAATGCGGTAATGCGGTTGAGGTATCCATGGCATGTGGTACATACAGACTGGAGTTTCCTAGCTGTGGCACTTGTAACACAGCTGGGCAAACATGGCATTGTCATTCAAGCAGGGATTACCTATAAGCAGCCAAGATGTGGCCAGGGACACTTGGAGGTTTTGCCCTCTTTCCATATCAGACAGTTGTTTCATGCCTGGGGTCCTACATGTGAGGTACACATGCAGCCTACCCAGGTGTTGAAGGTGTCTATTGAGTTACATGGCAAATGGACCATTGTACCTGCTGATTGGCCTAATGAGCGGGGAGTGGAGGGAGACATTGAACTCTGCATTCCTGGATGACACACCCTTTAGTTATGCAATGTGCCACATGGAAGGACTTTCTGTCCGCAGTGGCAATGTGGTGGTCAGAAGAGAGGTTGCTGTCAAGCTGTGTTCACAGACCTCCTATAAGGACATTGGTGTCCATTGGACTACCAACAATGTGATCATTTGTAGACAACACATTGATTCAACAGGGGATTGTGACACATTTCTTGCCATTGAGACTAAAGCCAGTGTTCTGACAACAGTTGGAGGTGTCAGATGTCATTACCCTGCTGTTTTATTTGACTGGAATGTAATCAATGTACCAGGGCTGAGCTATGCTTAGTAGGTTTCAGCATTGCTTAAATGTAAATGCTAAGCAGATTTGTGTACAGGTAAGTGAAGCCTAAACAGTGTAAGTGCATATTCGTTTAACTGTACATAGCACCACTTACCGTCATGCAAACCCAAGCAAACATGCTTAAAGATGCTCAAAACTGCCTTAATCACACTGTATCCAACAGTCATTCTTCTGCCTAGCAACAAATGAAACAGCCGTAGAAAGTCTTGAACCAAGGACCCTGCACACCACAGTGACAGCAATTTACCAGTAAGCCATCTGAGATGTCTGGCTTTAGGATGTTTTTTTCAAACATACCATACTGTACATCCAGTTTACAATAGAGAAGAGTAGACCACCACGGCTACATAAAAAAAAGGTATAACAGCACTGATAGCACTAATAGTCCTAAAGCACAAATGACATAATCCACTTCAAATAAAAGCCAAAACTTTTATTGCAGCAAAAACGAAAATGGATAAGCGCTTTCACATAGGTCCACCTTTGCTTCATCAGATGATGTAGCCGTGGTGGTCTACTTGGCTTTTTTCTACAATTTATGGTTCTGCCTTTTCTAGACCTTTGGACCGCATTGGTATTATTTTATATATATATATATATATATATATATATATATATATATATATATATATATATGAAAAAAAATGTACATACAGAGAGAAAGAGTTATGTATGGAGATACATATGTGTGTATAACAATATATAGATATATTAACAATAAGTACTGAGGTGTGTGTGTGTGCGTGTGTGTGTGTGTGTGTGTGTGTGTGTGTGTGTGTGCGTGCGTGCGTGTGTGTGTGTGTGTGTGTGTGTGTGTGTGTGTGTGTGTGCGCGTCTGTGTCTGTGTGTGTTTATGTGTATATATATACATATATATATATATATATATATATATATATATATATATATATATCTGTGTGTGTGTGTGTGTGTGTGTGTGTGTGTGTGTGTGTGTGTGTGTGTGTGTGTGTGTGTGTGTGTGTGTGTGTGTGTGTTTGTGTGTGTGTGTGTGTGTGTGTGTGCATGCATACATGTCTCAAAATGCCCATACAAACATATGTTGCTGATAGACCACCTGTAACTGGGGCAGCATGCACAGTTGGATACAAAAAGACCCATGACACTCACATCTGTACCCCCCAGTCCAAATAAATAAGTGAACAGTACACTGCTACAAAATCATGATAGGCCATACACAATGGCCAGACATACAACAACCTCCTAGCAAAACAACTAAAATGACTCAACATAGCAAAGAGAAATACAACCAGCCAGTAATTCACACAAGTTTATTACACTCTGATGTCTTGGCCACAGCCTTCAAGGAGTACAATGTTTACAATAAATACTTGCCTTAAATACGAGAAGCAATTAACACTTAATTACATAATTAAATACACAGCCTCCAATTACACTCCTCATTTAACCTCTAGGGGATAAAGTATCACATTTAATAATAATACATTTATTCTGTACATAACAACTGTTTTTTTATGAATGTTTCATCAAACTGAGAAATAGACTTTCTCCAAAACAGTACTTTGTAACCCACTACTTTCCATATGGTGAGATTTATTCAAATGTACAGCTATAGAACTGTCTTCTTTTTATCAGTAATATGTCTCACATGTTCCAAAAGCCTAGTTTTAAAACTTGTGTTACTCTCCCCCGCATTAAATACATTACAATGGCATCTAAGACCATTCACTATACACCATGAATGTATAGACTTTAACATGTCTTCCAGCCTTTGCTCTCAGCAGGAATGACAGCACTTAATAATGATAGACCATTATACCTATCAACCTCCTACTGTATGACACCTGGACAAGGCCTGACATAATTCGTGGAAAGAGGCCCAAATACATGGCCATAGTTGAAATATTGCTATTATATACTGAGAAAGTTGCTGGTGTTACAGGGTCTGTTGTAACATACCTTTTCTGAGGGATATAAAGTCAGAAAAACAAATGGATGTTAGCATTTTCTGATTGAAATCACCAGAGTATGCTACTGATTTGCCAAGGACAACACCTGTCTGGAGAGAAGTCCAAACATAACAGGCTAACCTCTGGCCATTATGTGGAGAGCCCTACAGTTGAGAGCTATGCAGAGACAGAACTTTGTCAGACTGAAACCATTGTAGAAGTAGCATGTTCCGACAAACCCTGTTAAACTAGCAGTATTCCAAACATATAGCAGCAATGCTCATATTCTGCCCCCAAGTCTTGAACATTCTCCACCATTTATTTGCTTGTCTCCACAAGTCTTGTTGTGAGACGTATTAGCTCACACACCTCCAGGATGTCTTCCTTATAGGTGAGGGGAAAGGGCCATTGCCCACATGGTGTACTCAATTATAGGAGTGTGTTGCCATGACATTGGCTATTTAAAGAACTGCACAACTGCTCTACATGCAATTAGCAACGAGGGGTCATGAGCATTACATACAAAAGACAACCTGTTGCATATGCAACACAGATGTACACCCTACATGTGTGTGGAGAGGGAGAGTGAGAAACTGCTGAAAAGACAACAAATAGCATATAACCAACTATAGTTTGCAAAATACAAAGACTGGTATATCGAACAAGTAAGCATCTCATGGACTGCAGTAGAGGGGTATATAAGAATGTGAAAGAGTAGGGTTAACATATATGTCTCAATAAATCTTGCTGTACTAATATATTACTGATCAGAAACTATGGCCTTAGCATCTGGATCTGTCTGCAGTGACATAGATCATTGGTAAAGCCCCAGGAAAGTATGGCTCACATATATCTACTTACTACTGGAGTGTGTTGAACAATACTGACTTTTACAATGCTAGGCCAGCTACTGGGATGTTGTACATATCCATATCTTACTTGTGACCACGACTAGTATATACTTGTTTGTCTCAGATATGTGAGACACCTATACGTGATATTTGCATAGTAAAGAACTGCATGTTATATACTGAGCTCATAACATTTAACTGTCCAGTGTTATGCATTCTGACCATATGTGTGCCTCATATTTGTAGTCATTTACCCATAGAGTTGTGTTATGTCTGTAAAATATTTGTCTGGCTTTTCCCATTTGGGATTGCCACAGTGGATCATCTGTTGCCATTTCTGCCTGTCCCCTAAATCCTACTGTACCACACCAACCACCTGCATGTCGCCTCTCACCACATCCATAAACCTTATCTGAGGCCTTCCTCTCTTCCTCTTACCTGGCATCAACATCCTTAACCATCCTTTTCCCAATATACACAGCAGCCCTTTCAGCACGTCCAAACTGATGTAATCCTGCCTCTCCAGCTTAATGTCATATCTGTCCAACATGGTCTGTCCCTCTCATATGCACATTGCTAAACCTGTGCACCCGTGTCACACCTAGTGCAAATCATAACATCTGTACCTCTGCCATGTGCAGCTCTGTCTCCTGCATTTTGTCTCACTGCCACTGTCTCCAACTCATATAACATAGGTGGTCTCACTACCCTCTTGTAGACCTTATATATCAAATTTACTGGTACTCATCTGTCACAACTCAATCCTGCCACTCTTCTCCAATCTCTCCATCCTGTCTGTATTTGCTTCTTCACCTGTCTGCCACAGTTGTCATTGCTCTGAAATTTTGATCCCAATCATTAACCTTTGCCAAATCTGACCCATGCATCCTCAAAATTCCACTATCCTCCCTCTCATTCACACACAGATATTCAGTGGTAGTCCTGCTGACTTTATTACTCCTTTCTCTACAGTATATTTACACCTCTGTAGGGTCTGTAAACAGTTCCCTACTCTCAATACAGAACAAACTCAATGTTATCCCTACATAGTTGCCACAGCTCTGCACATCAACCTTATACTTAAAAATATACCCAAGCACTTTTTTCTCCACTTCTCATGCAACCTCACACCACCAAAGATATCAGTAAATAGTGTGGTTAAACACACCATTGCCATTTCCAGTAAACACCTCAATGTTTCCACAGGTATGTAATGTGGGCCAACAGCCTTGCCAGTATTAATCCCCTTCATAGATATCATTACATCTTTCTTGTTAAGCTCTTGCACTTCTTGATTCACCATACCCACATCATCCAATCTTCTCTGTCTCATTCCCTGCAGTCATCAGCCTCTCAAAATACTCTGTCCAGGTGGTCAAGACTCTCCTCAGTTGTGAGTACATTTACCTCATTATCTTTTATCACCCTTATCTGCTGCACATCTTTCCTAGCTCAGTACATCTGTCTAGCCAATTGCTACAAATCATGTCATCCTTTCTTAGTGTCCAAACCGTCATGCAACTTTTCATATGGCTCATCCTTAGACTTTGCCACATCTCTCTTTGCCATGCACCTCATCTCTTCACAATCATGTCTACTTTCCTTATCTCTCTGACAGTCTCACTCCTTCCTCATCCTCTTTATCTGTATACTGTCTTGTACTTCCTCATTCCACCACCAGGTCTCCTTGTACTACTTCCTCCATCCACAAGTCACACCAACCACTTTTATAGCCATATCCCTTAGTAGCAATGCTGTACTTAACCGGATATGTGGTAAATAGACAGTGCAACTCAATGTCTGTCTTAACTCTTCCTTGAACCCCACCTCATGATCACCCTTTTCCACTTCACACCATGTGATCATTGCTGCTGAACTCACACTCCCCCTCTTCTCGATCACCAACATCATCCAGCAGACCAACATGTTATGCTGCTTAAATACACTTTCCCCTTCAAACTGGCCCTCCTACATTGGCTATAGTCCACCTGTAAGTATCTTACTGTATTCTTGTAACTCACCCTATGCTCCTCCCTCATGCTACAATACATATTCACCACAGCCATGTCATCTGTTTTCATACTCAACTACCATCTCACTGTCTGCATTCCTTTTAACACCATGCATACCCATCCCTTCCACAGACCCTCTGTTCCTTTAACCAACATGCCATTGAGATCTGCTGCAATGACCACTCTGTCACCCTTGGGTACAGTCATCACTACATCATACAGCTGACTTCACATTTCTCTTTATCATCCATCACACAACCAAGTTGTGTAGCATATGAGCTCCTGCCAACCTTGAGGCACACACTCCAGTTGAAAATCAGGGTACAGAGGCCAACATGCTGTAGGTGGGTGGCACCCACACAATGGGCAAGGAGCTTGCAGGTAAGGGCCCAGTGGGGATTAGTACATGGATGTATCAAACATACATGTATGTGTATTGTATCTACATCCATGAGTCAGGTCCAATTGCAGTTGTGCATGGAATTTTCTAATGCACAGAGGTGCACAGCTATGGTAAGGACAGAACATTGTGTATTATTGGGTAGGACATAAAATTGTGTATTATTGGGGTTTGTACTGTAAATGTGCAGGCATGCTCCATCCATCCTGTACCAAGGCCACATGTGTGTCTGCTGACAATGCCTCCCTCTCACAACTACCTAAGACCCTCTGGTCTGCATATGGGACAGCAGCCTGAAGCTGGTGAGTATAACATTGTTCTGTTGTGGCCAGGCAATACCTCAGGCATGTGAAGGGCATGCAATTTACCATGCACACAACTATCAGTAATAGCTATATTGCTTTATGTGCGTGTTCACTTGTGGTGGTGTAAACTCCACTGCATCACAGTGGTCACCATTGGAGCCTATCTGAAGTAAATTCAACATTCCTGGAGCATATGTCATAACTTGTCAGTGCAAGGCATCTGGACAGAAGCCGACATATTGGGCTGGGCAAACGGCCTAAGGCAGGGACATGTTTGACACATTACTGGTATACAGTGTATATAAATTGTGTACACACCCCTTTTAAGATGCAAGATGTTTCTGATACATACAAATTGGGACCACAATATATCAGTCCACACCTCTTCCAACTTTTAATGTGACCCATAACATGAAGAGTTCACTTGTAAAACCAAGCATCTAGACTCATGTATTGAACCTACAAAGCTGGACACCTGAGAGGGTGGCAGATGTTGTATTAGCATGATATTTCAGTCAGGTAAGATACCAGATGCTGCCATATGTGTCAGTACACTCACTGTGGCCTATTTAGCTACAATAACACATACATGGGCATTGTTAAGGTACATAGACCACTTCTGACCAAGTATAGATTTCAAACATCTGGATATTCCAGACACATCTGTACAGAGGACTGTGCAATGGTTTAACTTGCTGCATGTGAGAAGATGCTGTTACCACACTATATAAAGTAATGGCAACAGGAGGTGGTCACCAGCTGTGCATGGTACACACATCAAAATGGTATAAGCCACGGAGGATATGATCCTCACACACACACACACACACACACACACACACACACACACACACACACACACACACACACACACACACACACACACACACACAAACACAGTTGCCAGTATTGGTATTAGAACTCCTGCCTATCTAGTTATTGCTACTATAGTACTATGCAATTAGCAGAAGTGCCACAGAGCCTAGTCCAAAAGTTTTTCTAAGGTGGATGAAATCAACAGGACTACTAAATTGGCATGAGGGGAAGTGTAAAGGGTGGTACATATGTCAAAAATAGTATAACCTACACACTTCATGATTCTCACACACATCCAAACAGGTGCTAGTAGTGAGATTAGAATTCCTGCCTATCTAGTTATTTTCATAATAGCGCTAAACAGTTATCAGACGAGCCCACAGATCTTATACATTTTCACCTAGTCCAAAGGCATTTCTAAGGTGGATGACATCAACAGGACTACTAAATTGGAGTGTGGGGAAGTGCAAATGGTAGTACACAGGTCAAAAATTGTATAACCCACCCACTATATGATTTTCACACAGACACACACTCCCACGCAAACAGTTGCCAGTAGTGAGATTAGAACTTCTCCCTATTTAGTGATTTCTACTACAGTACTGCACAGTTATCAGATGCACCACAGAGCATATACATTTTACCTAGTCCAAAGGTACTTCTACAGTGGATGACATCAACAGGACTACTAAACTGGTGTGAGGGGAACTGTAAAGGGTGGTACAGAAGTCAAAAATGGTATATGCCAGACAGTACTTGATTCTCATACACACACACACACACACACACACACACACACACACACACACACACACTTGCCAGATTAGAAATCCTGACTATCTAGTTATGTCTGCTATTGTGTTACACAGTTACTGCACACACTACAGAGCTTACTGAACTTTGAAATGGCCAAAGCTGCTGATAACTGCACAGCTGAGGTAAAGTATTGCAGGTGGCAAAATGTCTGCCTTCAGTTTCATCCTTACATAGTGCTAGTTCTGTCTGTCTTGCACTTCAAATAGCATTATAGTTTGGCACTTCACCAGGTTATTGTATCAATAAGTATGGCACACCTGGGAGCCGTCACCAGTACTCATTCATCACAGAAGAAGTCCCAGTACTTACTAGTTATGTCCACCCTTCCTGGCATGATTGAAAAGCAATTTTCTGTGCTTTCACCCATTAACCTGATGCACTTGTCCATTCTGAGGCACTGTTGCAACTGCCTCATGTACACAGACAACCCTCCCCTCTAAACTCCAAACACTCACACCTGTGAGAGTTACCTGTATATTACCCAATGTGGACATATGCACTCTCCAGCAAGGATTGGACTAACAGGTCAAGAGGATAAGGTCAACACCTGCACCACACCATGTGGAACACATAGCTCATCATGACACCCACTTTGATAGCCATGACATAGAGTGAAAAGCCACACACCCACCTTCACAGAGGCACTCAATGGACTTTTACCCAAACTGCACAGACCAACAAGACAGACACCCACTCAAGACACCATGACATGGCACATGCCAAGGGACATATATTTCACCTACACAGTGTGCCCCTCAACCTAAGCTCCTAAGGCTAACCACCTTGCACACTACAGTAATCATGGGTAACTCAATACTGAGACACACACACGTCCCACTCACTAAGTTGAATATGGAGCAGGTAACAGCCAAATATATATCACATGCTAGCATCCAACACATGGCACATCCAGTCATGGCACTCCACAACAACTACAAGTATCACTCTGTATCCATGTGGGTGTGAATGACATGGGACACACCTCCACAGACTACATAACTAGAGACATGGTTGAACTCTTTGATTATGTGGTCCAGACAGGTGTGACAGTAGCCCTGGGCAGTATACTGCTGTCACCCAGAATGATACTGCAGTACTATCAACAGATGATTGATGGCAACATTGGCTTACGTGTTTTGTGCCATTCTCAGTGGATCCAGTATCTCTCTGCTTGGGAAAACATGATTGACAAACCTCAATGACTTGCCACAGATGTTCTACATTTTTCAGCCCTGGATTTCCAGGTACTGGCTTAGTGTCTTGCCACCCCTATAATGCCTTATTAGGCAGTGTTCCAAATGTAATTACCACCATAACAGCTAGACATGTATGCAATCTGAGGGTCATGCTGCTCAACAGTAGACATCTAACTGTCAGGATGCAGTCACTCAAAGCACTCCTGGGAGTGGAGGACATTAACAATTCTGCTGTAATGGAGAGGTGGTTCAAAGCAACAGACAGCAGCACTGCAGTAACATGCTATAATGCAGTCCACATTTGTCAGCCCCCAAACATGGACCAAACCACACCTCCACAGGTGGCGTTGTTTCCATATTCATTATGGCTAGGGATACATCCAGACTAGTATCCCAGCATAATGCATCAGATATACTTCCAGCACAACTGCCTTGGGGTAATAGTGCAATCCAGACCATAGCCTGCTATGGATCCACATCTATGTCCCTGAACTGTAAATGCACATTCCTTAGCACCCTGCCACCTATGAAGGTCGAGTGCAACACTGACATAGTAGGAGACTTCAACTACCCTTCCATCGCCTGGGGAATGTAGCCAAGCACAAATATAGTGGCCCAATTCTTCCTGGAATTCATCATTTCCAATGCACTGGACCGGCTCATACTGACCCCTGCTAGAGGATGCAACAACCTTGACCTGTGCTGACTACTTATATATGGGACTGTTGTTCATTCACAGTTGTCAATCCCTACCTGGTGAGACCCACACGGGCTGTAATCAACATGGAACTCAACTTGTTAGCCACACCCCCCCCCACAAAAGTAATCACCTTGAAAAACCTCTCCAAAGCTGACTTTGCAGCCATAAAAACAGGGGTGGATGACTTCACTGCACCCATGGCAATGGGAAGTAGATGCAAGATTGTTGAATCATACACATATGCACTGTACAAACATACATTAATGCATGGTACTAGTCATAGTAAACAAACCCCAGACACTGTCCTCCAAACACTGGGAGACAATGTGATGGTCCCCTGCCATTACTAAAGTGTACAACAGAAGGAGGACAACGTTGCAGAAGAAGGTGGTGTCCCATGACTGTTTAAACCTCTTATTAGCCTCAAACACAACTTGGGATCCCTCATGTAATCCCCCTACAGGCATATATAAAGGAAGAAATGCAGCAGACACTTCACAACAATTACAAAAGCCATTGATAGTTACATCAACAACCTCCACAGCATTAAATACAAGTGCTGTGAGTTACTGCATAATGCTAATTTCTATCCTGAGACAACATATATTGGCCACAGTCTTGGCAACACATTCATAGGTTCATAGGTTCATAGGTTCATAGGTTTATACTAGGCTATCTGCCCTAAGGCATTTATAAGCCTAGCCCAAATTTTTGTGGCTTACACCACCCCTTATATGAAAAAATACTGTGCTCATTAGTTTGTTGTGCCTCTGTCCAGCAGTGACACAGAGATGATTCCCGGGGTAAACCTACGATCTCCCATCCACAGGTCTAGATTTCTCTTGAACAGAGTCAGCGAGGTGCTCTGCCTCACATGGACCGGGATTTTATTCCACAGCATAGGGAGTCTCTGAGTGATAAATCTATCCCTCCAGCACGTCCTATTTATATCCGTGCTAAGGTTTAAGTCGCTTGCTCTAGTGGTTTTGGTGGATTTGGATTTTTGAGGTGGAGCATGTCCATTAATTCGGGTTGGACATGGCCTTGTATGTCAGACACATGTCACCTCTGAGCAGACGGTATGCGACTGAATAGAGCTGGAGTTTCTTCAATCTGGCAGCATATGACAGATTTTGGAGTCCCTTTATCCTTTTGGTGAGGAACTTTTGGGGTCTCTCCAATTGCTGCAGATGTCGGGTGAGATACATCCCGAATGGGGCATTGTACTCGATCATTGGTCTGATAAGTGAAGAGTACAGGGAACAATGACCTCACTGGATCTGGATGTGAATCCCTTCATGATCAGGTGGGCAATGTAGAAGGTCTTTCTAACCACTTTAGCAACGTGAGTGTCAAAAGAAAGGCCACGGTCAACCTGGGTCCCCAGGTCCCTGATAACCTCTTCTGTGCTTAGTGGATTGCCACCTATATGGTAGCTTGGGGTTACCTTGTTTTTCCCGAAGGGTATGACTATACATTTTTTGGCGTTTAACTTCAGGCCATGGCTCTGGCACCAGCTATCTGTTTCTGTGAGCCCCTTCTGAAGGATATCTGTGTCCGATGCACTTTCCACTATGGCGCCCAGTTTGCAGTTGTCTGCAAACTTTGTCAGCCAAAGTCCTCCCATGTTGGCCTGTACTTCTGAGAAGTAGATGCCGAACAATAGGGGGCCAAGGACCGAGCCCTGTGGGACACCACTTGTGACCAGCTTGGAGTCTGACATAGCGCCAGCAACTCTAACCCTGTGGGTTCTGTCCTTAAGCCAGTTTGCAACCCATCTTGTGACATATGGGTTTACATTTAAGCAGGTAAGTTTTTCTACAATACCCGAGTGGGGTATTGTGTTGAAAGCCTTTGCAAGGTCAAGGTAGGCTGTATGGACTGCCTTTCCCTCATCAATGGCCTTGGTGACTGTTTCGAAGAAGTCGACCAAGTTCAAAAGGCATGATCTTCCCTTGACGATGCCAAACTGGGTCAGGTCCAATGTTTGCAAGTCCCCTATGAGCTCCATTATGATCCTCTCCATAGCTTTGCAGACTAGACTTGTTAAGCTTATGGGGCAGTAATTACCAGGGTCCGTAGAGGCACCGCCTTTGTGGAGTGGGACCACAGTTGCCGTACGCCACTCCTTGGGCACGTATCCTGTGGTAAGGCTGAGATTAAACAGCTGCCTTATGTGCGGGTTTAATTCCTCATTAAGCTCGTGTAGCACACAGCCGGGGACACCATCCGGTCCCATTGATGCTGTGTTTTTAGCTTTAGAGAGCGCAGCTTTCACCTGCGCATTTGAGATGTCTGGGAGGCTACACTCTGCTTGGGATAGTTATCTCTCCTTTAGGGGGGGAGAGGGGGTGAAGTTTGCACTGAACCTGTCTGCCAGTATGCTGGCAATGTCTGTGGGTTCAGTGATTTTTGTATCATTTTGGACTAATTCTGAGCATATCTGGGAGTTTCCACCCAGGTTCCTAACATAGCTGAAATAGGCCTTATGATTGTCCTTTGAATCCATGGCAATTTTTCTCTCAAAATTGGCCTTAGTTGATTTTATGAGTGCTTCTATTTTTTTACTAATAATGATCAGGGGTGACTTCCCTTTTATGGATTTTGTTCTATCATGTAATAGCTTTCTCCTCTTATTGTAAAGTTTGTTAATGGCTGGGGTCCACCAGACTGGACGTTTGCCCTTTGTGGAAAGAGTCTTGGTTTTATTTGGGATTGCCTGATCCATGCAGTCCTGGAGGTGTTCATAGAAGGCATTTGTAAGGGCTTCAGCTTGGGTTGTGGTTTCCACTGGCTCAGGGGCCTTGAAGGATACCACACCAGTCTTGAGTAGTGTGAAGTTTGCTTTAGAGAAGTTCTTCACTGTGGTCTTTTTTGATTGGGGTGGGGGCGGGATGTGGATTTCCAGTGAGATTAGTTTATGATCAGATCTCACCAATGAGGGATATACTTCCGGTGTGGAGCATTTTGTCCCCATGTTTGTGATAATGAGATCTAGTATATTTTCTCCTCTCGTGGGAACAGTGACTAGCTGTTCCATGGCATTTGAATTTATGAACTCCAGGAACCGTTGGGCTAGAAAGTTAGGGCTTGAGCAATTTTCCCAGTCTATATTCGGGTAGTTGAAGTCACCCAATATGATGGTATTTGGAGATACATTTATACCCTCCAGTGTCTTCAGGAAGGCTGTGTGGGGTTCCTGAGTTTGAGAGGGTGGCCTGTAGCATGCTACAATTTGTAGAGCAGTTTTGCCTATGGTTAGTTGCACCTGGATGGTTTCTGAAGATTCGTGCATTGCCACCAACCTGGAGGTTTGGGTATCCTTTATGAATATGGATACACCCCCTCCTTTTGTGGTGTGGTCCGGGTTTTGGGGCCGGAACACATGATATGAGGTAAAACCTAATAGTGCCGGGGTGCTCTCAGGAGCCTTGAACCATGTTTCAGTTACAGCACAGACATCGATGTTCTCCATACTGAGAAGGGCCTTGAGTGCGTGCATTATGAGATTTAGACTTCTGGCTTTGAGCAGCATTACCCTCAGTTTCTTCCCATTTTTGTTTTCTAGGGTGGTAGGTTTAGAATTTGAGCCTTGCCTAAAAAAGGCACTATGGGGGTGGCAAGAGCCTTAGCCAATATCCGGAATCCCAGGGGTGACAGGTGCAAGCCGTCTCTTGCGAAGCAGTGTGGCTTGTCAAGCATGTCATCCCAGGCAGACAGACACTGGATCCCCAATAATGACACCAGACATTAAGCCAATTGTTAAAGCTGATCATCTTGTCTCTATATTGTGGCATCATTCTTGGTGAAGGAAGGATACTGCTCTGGGTCAGGGTCATACCTGCCTGGGCTACATAATCAGAGAGCTCCTCTATGTCTCTTTTCATGTAGTCCAGGGAGGTACGTCTCAGGTCGTTCACACCAGCATGGACAATGGCTGTGTCATATTTTTACTTGCCAGGGAGTGACCTGAGTGCTTGTGTTATGTGGTGGATTCTAGCGCCCGATAGGCAGCTTACTGTGACCCTCTCCTTGTTCAGCCTGGTGAGTGGGACGTCAGTGTGTCTGACTATGGAGTCACCTATGACAAGTATGTTTGGTGTTGTATTTGGCCTTAAGGGCTGTGACTGCTTTGCACACTGCTTTTGTGGTTTATGTGTTGCTTGTGGGGTGTCTTGAGGTAGCAGTTGTTTGGGTGTCTGCTTTGGAGGCCTCTGCTGTTTAGGTAAATTTTTACTCAGAGCCTCCGAGCATGTCTTTGTGTGTTTATGTGTTTGATTCAGTGGTGTGGTAGCATTATGTGAGGCTAGTTTTGTGGTGTGTATAGTTGCCTTCTCCTCCTGTCTGGTCTTGCCAGTCCTGAGTTGAGAGAGCTCAGCCTCCAGTTTGGCTAAATAGCTGCATCTCTCGCAAGTATTTGTGTTATGTGGGAGGAGGAGAGGGTTGTCTGTGTACATGAGGCAGTTATAACATTGCCTCAAGATTCCCAGATTCACCAGCTGGACCAGAGAGGAGATTGACAACTGACCTTTGGACATGCTAGAATAATATTGGGAATTCCTTAATAATTGAAAACAAGGGCCAGTGGGGAGTGAGGGTGTAGTGCTTTTAATTTTTAGTGCTGACTTATATAATTGCTTTAGTGAGCAAGTGCCAGGTAACTTGAGTGCAATGTGTTACAAGTAACTAAATGCAAAAACGACAAACAGTAACTTTCTTTCAAGTGAAACAAGGAAATAAGTACAGTAAGCAATGCAGATATCACTAGTGATCCACAGAAGTGCTGAGAAGCCACGTATTAGGTGGAATTAGCTTCCAGGGAAATAACAAGCAAACAAACAACAAGCATATAAACAAAGCAAGATTCAGCAGGCCTGGATCTAGTCTATGCTAGAGCAAACAAGGTGTACCAATTTCAGTAAGATACAGTTCAAATATTCAGGCACTATAAACCTTTAACCAGAAATTCCCAGCTCAGAAGGGCAGAGTCCAGCCTCTTCTCCCACAAGAGTGCAGACCACGAACCTTCTTAATGTAACATAACTGGCCTGAAGCCCAAGTGCCTAAACTCAGTGCCAGCTTTATCCCTCTCTCCCCCCACAAGTGTACAATCACAATGGCAGATGTATAGCAGGCACCCAGCAATACTGCAAGCCAGGTTAGACCTGCATTGTACATAGGCAAGAATACAGCTTCCATGGAACACCAGCATATCTATGGCTGTGTTCTACATGACATACAAAGTGACCTTGGACAAAATCTCTGTGCCCTGGTCAATCACAGGTCACCTCAGGCTTTGTCCCTCAAACATGGCACACTGCTACAGTTATCCCTCTCCATAAAGGGGTAGAATCTACAGACACTGGGGATTATTGGCACCTTAGCCTGACAAGTCTACTATGTAGTGGTATGGACCACGTAATCAGGGACCTTATTGACCAAGATATAGGTGATCTCCTAACTCCAGACCCACACAGTTTGGCTTTGTGAATGGCAGATCATGGCTCAGCCTGGTTGATGTCTTTAACTGAGTCACAAGGGCTGTGAATAACAGTAAGGCACTGCATACAGCCTACATCAATCTGTCCAAAGCTTGTGATACCATCCCTCAGTGAGGGATCATTGATAAACCCCATAAACTAGGCATCAACCCATATATCATCATTTGTTTTACAAATTGTTTCACAGAACACACAAGTATGATGGTGGCAAACTCCAGGTCAGACTAGAAAGCAGTCACAAGTGGAGTCCCACAGGGATCAGTACTGGGTAGTGTCCTGTCCAGCATCTACTTCTCAGGAGTCCAGCACAACATAGAGGAACTCTGGCTAACCAAGTTCACAGAGGACTGTAAGCTGGAAGCTAGCATTATCTCCCTAAGTGATGCATACATCCCACAGAAAGGCCTCACTGAGACCTCTGAGTGGTGTGGAAACCATGCCCAAAAGCTTAACACCACAATGTGCTTCATCATTCCCCCTTGGTAAAACACTCAGTTTCCAGTAAGTACCACACCAGTGGGAGCCCAATGAATACTGTATGCATTATAATAGATCTGGGGACGCAGGTTGGCAGCAACATCTCCTTCAGGCACCACATTGCCAGTGTGGTCAGGAAGTCCTTCTTTGTAGTACATTGCATTATCAAGGGTTTTGCATCCAGGAAGTCAGAGGTAATGATCTCTGTCTACTATTCCCCCATTAGACTACTCCTCAAGTATTATGGCCCATTTGCCATGTACCTCACGAGACACCTGCTACAGCTGTGGAAGCCAAAGAAGCACATCGCAAAAGGGTTCCTATGCATTAAACACACATCCTACACAGACAGACTCAGCAGACCCAAGCTATTCTCTGTGTCAAATCACCTAATTAGTAGCTATCTGTGCTTGACTTACAAAGCCATGTCTGACCCAGCTGGTTTAGAAATGCTACATATAAATCCATCCACACCACACACTCTAGAAACCTCTACCTCAGTACCGTAATCATCACGACATGCTGGTGGGACAGGTCCCTCACCAAAAGACTGCACATGCCCTGGAATACACTTCCCATAGATGTCATGCAGATCACCTAGCTGACCCTGTTCCAGAAAAATCTTGATGAGTGGATGAGTAATATCAGTGGCTATACTTGATAGAGGCACTGGGACATAACATCAGGTGGCACAATGGCAGGGCCCTTCTATGTGCTAGGCTTGTTAAGGCTCCTGGGCCATTACCTACTACACACTTGTGAACCTATGAAGGGAATGACATCAGCCTGACTGATAAAGTAGTGCAGTGGGTGTTTAACCTATCAAAATACTTTGTCTGATAAACAGACATACATACACTTGTGCGAGTAAAACCCCTATCTAACTAGTGATTTGCATTATAGTGTTACACAGTTACTACACATGCTACAGAGCTTACTGGGCTGACACTTGGCTAAAGGTGCTGATATATAGAATGACATTGGCAGGACTGATAAAGTAGGGCAGTGGTGGGAAACATATCAAAATACTTCTACTTACAAACATACATACGCACGCAGACATTTGCTGGAAGAGTAGAACCCCTGCCAAGCTAGTCATTTCTATTATAGTGTTAAGCATTTATTACATGCACTACTAAGATTATAGGGCTGACAGCTGGCCAAGGTTGCTGATAAGGGACTGACATCATCTGGACTGATAAGGTGGGGCACTGTGAAGTGTCGTGTGTGGGAATGGAATAAAACAGTTTCACCTATAAATAAATGCACAGCTCCCTCAGTCTTGCACAGAAAGCTGTCACACACACACACTTCTACATTTGCCAGGACTGAGATTAGAACTTCTACTGAGTTAGTTATTTGCACTGTCATGTTATACAGTTATCACACATATGGGTCTGAAGCCTCACAGAAGGCACTTCTAAGATGAATGATATCTGCAAGACAGCTAAAGCTGGGAAAGGTGAGGTTTACTGGGTTTGAATGGACGCAAAACCTTTTAGTTGTGAACACACAAACACACGTGCACTTTTATATGTGCCAGGACTGAGATTAGAACTCCCAACTAACTAGTTATTTGTACTATCTTGTTATGCAGTTATCACACGTGCCACAGAACTTATGGGGTTGAAGGCTGACAGAAGGCACTTCTAAGATGACTGATATCTGCAGGACTGCTAAAGTGAGGGAAAGGGGAGGTTTTTGGGTTTGAATGGACCCAAAAGCTTTTAGTTATGAACACAAATACACACTTTTATATTGTCCAGGACTGGGATTAGAACTCAGACCTAACTAGTTATTTGTATTACCATGTTATGCAGTTATTACATGCACCACAGTGCTTACGGGGCTGAGGTCTGATGGAAGGCACTTCTAAGATGACTGATATCTGCAGGACTGCTAAAGTGGGGAAAGGGGATCCAAAAGTCTTCAGCAGTGAACACACACATGCTTTTACATCTGCCACAACTGAGATTAGAACTCCCACCTAACTAGTTATTTGTACTATCTTGGCATTCAGTTATTACATGCGCTACAGAGATTATGGTGGAAGGGCTAACAAAGGTGACCTCGATGGTGACAGACATCTTTAGGACTGCTAAGGTGGGGCAATGGAAAGTGCACTGGGTGGGGAAGGCCTGTTCATTCCTTGATCCTACTGACATTTCTCTAATTTCTCTAAGTGTATGAACATGTCCATTGTGTCCTTCTATAGTACATGTGGGACTCCATTCCAGGGATTTTTGTACTCCAGTCCTGTTTGTTTTGTGCTACATCCATACCTGTCAACCTGTTGGTACAGGATATCCAGAGATAGCCTATCAAAATGTGGGAACAATAGGCCATGCAATGATTGTGACTATTTCTCTCAGTAATGTATGAATTGCAAGGTTACGCGGTTGGTTTTAGCAGACATCTGTCATATATGCCTTTTGACACTGTGATAGACTGTTTCTGTACCTGGTGACATACCTCTTCAGATCATCACAGTGATTTCCCAGAGTAATACAGGATGGATGATGCACACACAATGTTTATGGGCCAAATGCAATGCCTTCTTGCACTATCCAGCCTGCTGAGGGGTGTGCCTACAAGCAATTGACTGCTGGTGCTTTGGAAATGGTCCAGCACCTTCATGGTCTATTACAATGGTGGAATCTCTGTGCATTTATGTTCTGGCCTGGTCTGATTTCCAGTCCACAGTTTGGTAATATAAATCAGACAGGATCAGGGTGACAGGCAGACTCCAGATATATTTGTATGGGATAGGATATGTGGTGGGGGGGTGTCCTGGGCAGATATCTTTGGCTATAGCTACCAGTACTTTGCATTGGGCACTCCTCAATGTTTGATTGCACTTGGAGGGTCTTGTGTGTATCAGACTGTTTGATGAGCCAGGAGGTGTGTGTTTGTCACACATATATGTATGGCCCATCTCATTTTGCTTGGATGGACACATGTTGGGGTCAGGATGTTGCATAGGATGAGTGATCATAGAGGGGTGTGTTAACTCCCCTTGGCTGTGGCACAGGGTTCCTTGGGTGCAGACATCCCACCATCTTCCAGGGTTAGGCCTGCCTGCAGTGGGTGCATTTCCATGTTTAAACTCCTACCCTTGCCTGTCGACTGTACATAGTATCATAGAATGTCCACATCCATGACTCATATATCTTGTTGGTTACCCAAACAAGTGTGGTTTTCCAGCAAAAGTTTTTTGTAAGTCACTCAGGGTTGAAGTCAGATATTACAGACAGTTGGCATTGCAGTTTCAGACTTCATACCCATCAGACATTCCATGCTACTACAAATCATTCAATCAACTTTATAACATTATTAGAGCAGTATTTCACATGTATCCTTCTCTTTGGACATTCATCACCCCATTATTCATGCCTTTGTCACAATTTCTGGCTCCCTGAGACTAGCGGGTTTGCTCCTAGCAGTTGTCAGCATGGCCTTTCTCTGCATTTTGTGGACTGTGTTATGCTGGTGTTGTGGACCCCATGACACCCCCAAAGGGTACGTGGGTGAGGCATAGGCATTTTCCAGAGGCCTGCAGGCCAGGTGTGACAAATGCAGGACATCTGTAGCATGGCAGTGCATTCTGATGAACATATGTTTCCAGGCTGCCAGCAGGAGACACCCCTGGGATGGCACCAGTAAGTTGACTGTGGGTGTTACTGACAATCGTTTTCTTTTACTATCACACCATCAGTCTGGGTGACAGCTAGATGCAGCTTATGTCTAGGAACATGTTTCTGCATTTCTATGTGACTATGGGAGGGTGCCATGACTGTACTCATTACACATCTGCACAAGACTGTGGTGATATTTGCTTAAGATTTTGGTTCCATGTAGAATGGTGGTGTGCCCTATCTTTCAGACTATGGGCATAACAGTATCAATCACAGGTCAGATTGTTCTGACATAGACATTTGCAGTTTCAGACTTCTTACCTTTCAAGGCCATACTGCTAATGCCAGACCTGCTGTGATATCACTGTGTAAAACTCTGCGCGTGGAGATTTCATGGGTGTCACCATGTGGGGGCATTTCCAGGCAGATCTGCTGTGTGGGGTTGGTGGTGGGTATGGGACCCCTACTTTGACATCCATGCATGTGTCCTATGACACCCCCAGTTATTTGGCTCACCACATATACTGCAGTGGTATTTGTTGACTAGGATGGTACTGCATGGTATGGGTAGGGCAGTACTGTGGATGCACATTCTGCTGTCACACAGAGCTGTCAGTTGTCTGCTGATATCCCAGTTAGCCACCCCATTCCCTTACATGTTTGATCGATACCATAGATATTCTATCAGAAAAGTCCACCCCATTATTTTAATTTGTTACACAGACTGGCTTACCTTGTGCCTGCAGCTGTTGTGAAGGTGGTGCTTGAGTGCTGACTATGCTGAATGCGCACAATACACTGCCTATACATGGTCGGGTAAAGGTGGTGTGATGTTTGGCATCCATTTTACTGTATGTGAGAGTCAGAGAGAGGGAGAGCTCAGTCCCTGGGGCCCTACAGTGTCAGTGTATGTGCTATGCATTGTCCCTTTCCCAAGGCCAGGGCAAACTGGGCACATCTCCAGCTGCCTACAGGGTTAGGTTCAGGATGTTCCACTGAGTCAATCTGCCTACGAAGGCCTTGGCAATGGTGGGGGGCTGTGTGGCCCTTCACCATTTTGTTCCTGGTGCAGCTGTTTCCACAGAATCATATTGTGTTGCATGTCACATACTAAGACCATGTGTGCACATGTGGCTGGAGAGTACTGCAAGATTCCACCGAATATGTCAAGGCAGTGGAACACATGCTCTGTAATGATCTTGACTTGTGCATGTGCCTCATTATGGCATTCTTGTTTGGGTGTGTGTGTGCATTTCTGATGGGTGTCATCATCCTTGGCTCCAGTGCGTAGCCAGCATCACCCACTAAATGGCCATACGGGATGTCCCCCCCCTTGCAAACCACTGATACAGCTGTGAAGAATGCCAGATATGGGAGTCTTGATAGCTTCCAGGGCAGCAAGTACACACATTCATAATAATGCCCTGGGCATCACACATGACCTGGCAGTTGATGGAGTGGAATCCCCTGCCGTTTATGTAGACCCTACCCCAGTCACCCGGTGGTGCTTTGATGTGGATGTGCATGCAGTCTATGGCACCCTGTACCTCCGGGTATTCTGCTACACGGTGGAAGAGACGCATATTGCCAATCAGCTCCTCACATGTGCTGGGGAATTTAATGTGCTCCTCAGCTTGTGTTTGCATGGCACCCAGGAACTGGTGGAGTATCCTGGGCACAGATGCCTGTAAGACCACCATGATATCTTCAGTTGCTCTTTGGAAAGTAGCTGTAGCTAGTATTCTTAGAGCTACACATACCTTGGTATCCACTGGGATGGGTTCCCCTCTGTTTGCTCTAGATGTAAGGTGAGGCTAGCACAGCTCCACAATTTGCTGCAATATGTCCCTGTCCACCCTGTAGTGCTCTACTGTCTCCAGATCATGTACCCACCACCAGCCTCAGCCAGCAGGGCAGCTGTAGACGACAATGAAGAAAGGCTGGGCTAAGGCCTCTAATTGATGGCAATGGTAAACAGCCCCCCTCCAGACCTACACAGACAGACTGCAACATGTCTGGCAGTTGTATGTTCTGAAGAGTAAGAAGTCTGAAACTGAAATATAGGTCAATAAAACCTAAGAATTGTACTCCACTGATATCCCTCCAGCATGCATGATAGGTCAGAATACAAAATGATGTGGAAGCCAACAGAGTACCTGACATACAAGTACAGTCATAGCACAGTTTAAAGTTGTCAGGTGTGCCCTCCCACAATCATATGTAGAAATGCAGTAACATGTAAGTGTGAGGAGTAGTATCAGTGGAGCACAGATTACCCAAGCTGGCCCAATCTACAGGATAGATTGTTGCATGTGTACAATATGCAGGCGTCTGTGTGTTAGGTTGTGTGTTCAATATTGTCTGGAAGTGGTCAGCATGTAGGCATGGAGGGTTGGGTCTCAGCGACCTATGGCCAGGACTGTGGTTGACAGGGCCATGTTCTGACAACTGCAGTGCCAAACACAATGTTTCTCAGTAATACCCATGTCAGCAGTCATCCATACTCACTGTCCAGATGTCAATATATGTCACCTTCTAAAAGATGGCATGCCATGGATGTGGGCCCATACATACACACAGTACACTGGTGGAAGTACCCTAGCCAGACTGCATAAAATTTAATTGCCAGCTGCACACAACTTTGGAATTATACAGACAGGTTAGTAGCACATTAGTTGTCTGTGTAGTTTGGAATACTAATGTAGTCTGACCAACCACTTGCAGAACACAAAAGGCACAGTTATGAAGTAATGAGAGACTAACTATGTCCCTGCACAAGGCAGCAAAAGGGGAATGTCCCAGGTATATCTGTGAGTCAGCTGCAAGTTGCTTCCATATCCCACATGCACTCATCTCACTCCACCTTCAGCCACAGGTGTATCACAGGTCATATCTTTGCTGTTGGGAATGAGTAAAGTATGACCCCACTTCTATATGGGAATACCCACAGAATGCAGCATGCTAAAGAGCTGTCCTATGCAGGTGTGCCCTTAGCTGTAAGCAGCACCCTGACTGCATCCAGACCAATGGATCAATATGGACAGGAACTATTGCCATTAACACCTTGCACACACTTACCCTGTCATCCCACAGGAATCCACTGGCTCACAGCCTGGGAATGTAGGAGTGACAGAATGCAGTGGCCTGCTACAGATGGCCTGCATCACTATCAAATAGCCTAAAGTCCTCTGTCAAAGGATTGTGCCTCACCCGTAGAGCCAATGTATGGTATCTTATGAGATCACAATTAACAGCCTAACACAGTCAACAGAACACAAATGCAAGGCCATGTTGACAAATCCCAGTAACATGTCCCCCATGTCCCACTGCATGAACTGTGGACCAATCCATAAATACCGCTGGGAGGAAAGGTCAACTACAGGGATACTTTTCAGATATCACTCGCATAATGATAGTAAGGGGATAGAATAGCAGAATAGGGGGGCTGTAGATGCATGGATGTCATGGAGTGTGTGAAGTCTGAAACTCTGATTGCATGCCCATATTACCCCTGCCTGCAAACCCAGTAATAGGTGACTCCAAACTGCTCTTAAGCCACAATATGAAGGGGAAATGACCAGATATATGAGCCCTGCCTCTGGGGTAACCTGGGTGAATATGTACAGCTGAGAGGTATGGCCACAGCAGGATATGGCCATTCTGTTAAGTTGCAATATGTACATGAAGGGGATCCTCAGACACTTAAACCCTAAACCTTCTCCCAATAACTCACCACTCAAAACTGCAATAGAATTCAACTTTTATCTCACAGTAAGTAAAGTGTCCCTAACCAAGGATTCCTCAAAATCTAATTTATTGTCTGCTCATTTAAGGTACTTGTTTTGAAGGTCATCATCTGATGCAGAGCATGGTTTGAGTTTGAGTAGTTTTATATAGGATGCGGGCACAGGTTGGAAGATGCATGAGATGATATATGGCTGTTACACAGGGTTTGGATTAGATTTTGAGGAATCCTTGGTTAGGGACACTTTACTTACTGTGAAATAAGAGTTGAATTATATTGCAGTTTTGAGTGGTGAGTTATTTTATAGATGTTTCGAAGCCATTTATATTTTATTTAATAGGGTAGCTCTAACCAATATAGGCTTTTTAGTGCTATACATTGACTGGTTCTGAAAGGGGTATTGCTTCAGATTTAGCCAGCTAATTACATCATTGCTCAAGTTTTGATTTTAGTGATCCCTGGAGGTTAGTAAGGAAGAGACACCATAAAGTAGTGAGGGGAGAAGGTAGGTAGTGAAAAAATGTAGTTTTAGTTGCATTGGTGAGAAGGGTTTTGGCTCCCTAAAGCATTGTTAGGTTGTTTTATGCAATTTTGTATAGGCAGATCAAATTTAAGATCATTATCCACTATTACCCATAATAATTTGCTATAAAAAAGTGACTTCAATTGTTGTGTTATTAAGAAAGGGAATTTTGAAATGTGTTTTCTCATGAGAGAGGAACTTGAGGAAAAAAACATTTTTTTTTTTGGGGGGGGGGGGTAAGCATGAGTTTTGAATTAAAAAGCCACATTTCCGTGACAGTTAAAGCTTCCTGAGTAATTCTTGGAGATGCGCCATGTTTCTGATGTGCATATGAGAGTGGAATCATCTGAGTATTGTATTAATGAGGCCTGGTGTTTGGATGTGTGGAGAGTGCTGATGAGAATGATTAAGAGAAGGGGACCAAGGATAGAGCCTTTTGGTTCACCATTGATGACTGGGAGGTATGGAGAGAGGATAGACTGCCATTTTAATGGCTGACACCTATTGGATTGGTAGCTTTTGAACCACAGAAGGGTGACCTGAGATATACCTAGTAAGGACATTTAAAGTAGACACCTACTGTGACAAACTGTGATGAAAACTTTAGACAAGTCTAGAAATAAGGAGGAGATTAGATAGTCATTATTTCTCACTTTATTGACAGTATCTCTAAAGGTTAGAAGTGCAATGATAGCACTATAGGAGGGACAGAAGCCATGTTGTACAGGGGATAAGAGTTCTTCCTGCAGGAGTTAGTTTAGAAATTGTTTTTGAATACATTTTCAAGTATTTTAAAGTGATTGCAAAAGGTCTAAAGTTACTGATGTCTGTTGAATTTCCTCTTTTCTTTAGGGGGATAATGAGTGATTTTTTTTTTCTATAGAGAAGGAATGTAGGATTCCTGGAATGATATTTATAAGGACTGAGACAGGACAGGCAATGCTATTGCCTGCTCTTTTAAGGTACTTGTCTGGAAGGTCATCATCTGATGCAGAGCATGGTTTGAGTTTAAGAGTAGTTTTATATAGGATGCTGGCACAGGTTGGAAGGTGAATGTGATGATACATGTCTGTTATACAGGGTTTGGATTAGATTTTGAGGAATGCTTGGTTAGGGACACTTTACTTACTGTGAAATAAGAGTTGAATTATATTGCAATTTTGAGTGGTGAGTTACTGGGAGAAGGTTTAGGGTTTCATTTTTCATAGGTTCATAGGTTCATAGGTTCAAAGTAAGCACTCTATTTTCATTCTAAAGCCCTGCAGTTGCTCTTATAAGTAATCTTATAAGTAAGCACAAATAAACTAAAGAACTACACCCCCTTATACTCCCTTTAAGTACTTGGCTCCCTTTTGGTCCTTTTTGATCAGTCAAAAAGTAGTTCCTTATACTAATCTGGCATGTCCAAAAGTCAGTTTCGGGTTTACTCTCCAGTCCAGCTGGTGAATCTGGGAATCTTGAGGCAATGTTACAACTGCCTTATGTACACAGACCACCCTCTCCTCCTCCCAACAAGCTCAAATATATGTGAGAGATGCAACTATATAGCCAAACTGGAGGCTGAGCTCTCTCAACTCAGTACTGGCAAAACCAGTCAGGAGGAGAAGGAAACCACGCACACCACAATCCCAGTCTCACATAGACCTATCACAACTGCAAACCAAACACATAAACACACAAAAACATACTCAGAGGCTCTAATTAAAAACCTACCAAAACAACAGAGGCCTCCAAAGCAGACACCCAAGCGACCACTACCTCAAGACATAGCACATGCAACACATAGTTCACAAAGTCATTGTGCTAAACAGTCACAGCCCTCAAGGCTAAACAACGTGCCAGATACACTTGTAATAGGTGACTCCATAGTCAGACACACTGACGTCCTACTCACCAGACTGAACAAGGAAAAGGTTACAGTAAGCTGCCTGTCGGGTGCTAGAATCCGCCCCATAACACAAGCACTCAGGTCACTCCAAAGCAAGTACAAATATGACTCAGTCATTGTTCATGCTGGTGTGAATGACCTGAGACGTACCTCCCTGGACTACATGAAAAGAGACATAGAGGAGCTCTCTGATTATGTAGCCCAGGCCGGTATGACCCTGACCCTGAGCAGCATCTTACCCTCACCAAGAATGATGCCACAGTAAAGAGACAAAATAATCAGCTTTAACAATTGACTTAATTACTGGTGTCATTCTAAGGGGATCCAATATCTGTCCACTTGGGATGACATGCTTGACAAGCCACGCTGCTTCACAAGGGACGGCATGCACCTGTCACCCCTGGGCTTCTGGATATTGGCCAAGGTTCTTCCCACCCCCATAGTGCCTTTTTTAGGCAAGGCTCAAAAGACAAAACCACCTCCCTAAAGAAAACACAAGTGAAAAAAAACTAAGGGTAATGCTGCTCAATGCCAGAAGTCTAAACCTCAAGATGCATGCTCTCGAAGCCCTCCTCAGTATGGAGAACATCGATGTCTGTGCAGTGACTGAAACCTGGTTCAAGGCTCCTGAGAGCACCCCAGCACTACCAAGTTATACCTCATATCATGCTTTCTGGCCCCAAAACTGGGACCGAACCACAAAAGGAGGGGGAATATCCATATTCATCAAAGATACCCACACCTCCAGGTTAGTGGCAATGCATGAAGCATCAGAGACCATCCAGGTGCAACTAACCATAGGCAAAACTGCCCTACAGTTTGTAGCATGCTACGGACCACCCTCTCAAACTCAGGAACCCCACACAACCTTCCTGAAGACACTGGAGAGTATGAATGTCTCTCCAAATACCATCATATTGGGCGACTTCAACTAGCCAAACATAGACTGGGAACATTACTCAAGCCCCAACACCCTAGCCCAAAAGTTCCTAGAATTCATAAACTCAAATGCGATGGAACAACTAGTCACCACTCCCACAAGAGGAGATAATATACTAGACCTGATCATCACAAACATGGGGACAAAATGCTCCACACCGGAAGTATACCCCTCATTGGTGAGATCAGACCATAAATTAATCTCACTGGAAATCTACATTCCACCCCCACCCCCTGCACAGAAGACCACAGTGAAGAATTTCTCAAAAGCCGACTTCACAGTTCTTAAGACTGAAGTGGTATCTTTCAAGGCCCCTGGGCCAGTGGAAACCACAACCCACACCGCTGAATCCTTTATAAATGCCTTCTACGGACACCTTCAAGAATGCATGGATCATGCAATCCCTAATAAAACCAAGACCCATTCCCACAAAGGCAGGCGTCCTGTCTGGTGGACCCCAGCCATTAACAAACTTTACAACAGGAGGAGGAAGCTACTACATGACAGAGCAAAATCCCCAAAAGAGAAGGCATCTCTGATCAGTACTAGCAAAAAACTTCGATCACTCATAAAATCATCCAAGGCCAACTTTGAGAGAAAAATCGCAAGACACAAAAGACAAACACAAGGCCTTTTTAGCTATGTTAGAAACCTGGGTAGAAACTCCCAGATATGCTCAGAGTTAGTCCAAAATGACACAAAATACACTGAACCCACAGATATTGCCAGTACTGGCGCAGTCAGTCAGGAGGAGAAGGTAACCACACACACCACAAATCCAGTCTCACATAGACCTATTGCAACAGCAAACCAAACACATAAACACAGAAAAACATACTCGGAGGCTCTAAATAAAAATCTGCCCAAGCAGCAGAGACCTCCAAAGCAGACATCCAAGCAACCGATACCCCACAACAATACCCACGTATCACATAGTTCACAAAGTCAGTGTGCCACACAGTCATAGCCCTTAAGGCTAAACAACACACCTAATACACTTGTAATAGGTGACTCTATTGTCAGACACACTGATGTCCCACTCAACAGGCTGAACAAGGAGAAGATCACTGTAAGCTGCCTGTCGGGTGCCTGGATCCACCACATAACACAAGCACTCAGGTCACTCCAAGGCAAGTACAAATATGACTCAGTCATTGTCCATGCTGGTGTGAATGACCTGAGACGTACCTCCCTGGACTACATGAAAAGAGACATAGAGGAGCTCTCTGAGCATGTAGCCCAGGCTGGTATGACCCTGACCTTGAGTAGCATCTTACCCTCACCAAGAATGATGCCACAATATGAAGACAAGATGATCAATTTCAACAATTGGCTTAAGTATTGGTGTCATTCAAAGGGGATCCAATGCCTGTCAGCTTGGGATGATATGCACGACAAGCCACGATGCTTTGCTAGGAACGGCTTGCACCTGTCACCCCTGGGCTTTCGGATATTGGCAAAGGCTCTTGCTACCCCCAAAGTGCCTTTTTTAGGCAAGGCTCAAAAGACATACCCACCTCCATAGGTATCACAAGGGATAAGAAACTAAGAGTAATGCTACTCAACGCCAGAAGTCTAAACCTCAAGAAGCATGCACTCGAAACTCTCCTTAGCATGGAGAACATCGATATCTGTGCAGTAACAGAAACCTGGTTCAGGACTCCCGAGAGCACCCCAGCACTACCAGGTTATACCTCATACCATGCTTTTCAGCCCCAAAACTTGGACCGAACCACAAAAGGAGGGGGAGTATCGATATTCATCAAAGATACCAACACCTCCAGGTTGGTGGCAAAGCACGAAGCATCAGAGACTATCCATGTGCAACTAACAGTGGGTAAAACTGCCTTCCAGTTTATAGCCTGCTACAGACCACCCTCCCAAACCCAGGAGCCCCACTCGGCCTTCCTGTGAACACTGGAAACTATGAAGGTCTCTCCGAACACCATTATATTGGGCGACTTCAACTACCCAAACATTGATTGGGAGCATTACTCCAGCTCCAACACCCTTGCCCAAAGGTTCCTAGACTTCATAAACTCAAATGCTATGGAAAAACTTGTTACCACTCCCAAAAGAGGGGAAAACATACTGGACCTGATCATCACCAACATGGGGACTCTATGCTCCAGACCAGAAGTGTATCCCTCACTGGTAAGATCAGACCATAAACTGATCTCACTGGATATTCACATCCCGACCCCACCCCCTGCCCAGAAAACCACAGTGAAAAACTTCTCTAAAGCAAACTTCACACTTCTCAAAACCGAGGGGGAATCCTTCAAAGCCCCGGGCCTGTGGAAAATATGGTCCAGACCGCAGAATCCTTTATAAATGCATTCTATGAACACCTTCAGGAATGCATGGATCATGCAATCCCAAATAAAACCAAGACCCAATCCTCCAAAGGCAGATGACCTGTCTGGTGGACCCCAGCCATAAACAAACTATACAATAGAAGGAGGAAGCTACTACATGATAGAGCAAAATCCCAAAAAGGGAAGGCATCTCTGATCAGTATTAGCAAAAAACTAAGGGCACTCATAAAATCGTCAAAGGCCAGCTTCGAGAGAAAAATTGCACAGGACACTAAGGATAATCACAAGGCTTTCTTTATTTATGTTAGGAACCTGGGTGGGAATTACCAGATATGCTCAGAATTAGTCCAAAATGACAAAAAAATACACCGATCCCACAGACATTGCCAACATCCTAGCTGACAGGTTCAGCGCAAACTTCTCCCCCCCTCCCCACCAAAATGGCAAATATCTATCCCAGCAGAGTGCTGCCCCCCTGACATCTCAGATGCTCAGGTGGGAGCCGCCCTCTCCAAAGCAAAAAACACAGCATCAATGGGACCAGATGGTGTCCCAGGCTGCGTCCTACATGAACTCCAAGAAGAGCTAAACCCAAACCTAAAACTACTGTTCAATCTCAGCCTTACTACAGGATATGTACCCAAAGAGTGGCGTACAGCAAAAGTGGTCCCTCTCCACAAAGGTGGTGCCTCAACGGACACTGGAAACTATCGCCCCATAAGCCTGACTAGCTTGGTCTGCAAAGCTATGGAAAGGATCATCATGGACCTCATAAATAAAGATATTGGGGACCTACAGACACTGGATCCTACCCAGTTTGGCTTTGTTAAGGGCAGATCCTGCTTCTTAAACCTGGTTGACTTCTTTGAAACAGTCACCAAGGCCATTGACGAAGGGAAGGTGGTCCACACAGCCTATCTGGACCTCGCAAAAGCCTTCGATACAATACCCCACTCGGGCATTATAGATAAGCTCACCAGCTTAAATATAAGCCCCTATGTCACTAGATGGGTTGCAAACTGGCTCAAGGACAGAACCCACATGGTTAGAATTGCTGGAGCCATGTCAGACTCCAAACCAGTTACAAGTGGCGTCCCACAAGGCTCAGTCCTGGGACCTCTCTTGTTTGGTATATATTTCTCGGAGGTACAGGCCAACATGGAAGGACTGTGGCTGACCAAGTTCGCAGATGACTGCAAACTGGGTGCCATAATCGACTCTCCAGCTGACACAAGCATCCTCCAAAAGGGCCTCATAGAAACAGACAACTGGTGCCAGAGCCATGGCCTCAAGCTAAATGCCAAAAAGTGTATAGTCATCCCCTTTGGCAAAAACAAAGTGCCCACAAATTACCACATAGGCGGTAATCCATTAAGTACAGAAGAAGTAATTAGGGACCTGGGGACCCAATTTGATAGCAATCTCTTATTTGACAACCACGTGGCCAAAGTGGTTAGAAAAACATTTTATATATAGCCCACCTAATCATGAAGGGATTCACATCTAGATTAGGGGAGGTCATCCTGCCTCTTTACTCATCCCTCATCAGGCCCATAATCGAGTACAATGCCCCTTTTGGGATGTACCTTACCAAACACCTGCAGCAACTGGAAAGACCCCAAAAGTACCTCACCAAGAGGATCAAAGGGCTCAAACAGATGCCATAAGCTGCCCGGTTAAAGAAACTCCAGCTCTACTCAGTGGCATACCGCCTGATCAGAGGTGACCTGTGCCTGACGTATAAGGCCATGTCCAACCTGGAATTAAGGGACATGCTGCACCTCAAAAAATCCAAATCCCATCGAGCTACATGCTGGAGAGACTTGAACCTCAGCACTGAAATAAATAGGACATGCTGGAGGGACAGATTCATAACCCAGAGGCTCCCGTCACTCTGGAATAAAATCCCAGTCCAGGTTAGGCAGAGTCCCTCATTGACTCTCTTCAAGAGGAATCTTGATGAGTGGATGGGAGATCGTAGGTTTTCCCCGGGTATCACTTCTGTGTCACTGTTAGACAGAGGCACAGTATACTAACCTCGAAAAAGGGCATAGCAAAATTAATTTAAAATGGGTGGCGAAAGCCAAACATACTCTGGCTAGGCTTATAAATGCCCTAGGGCAGATAGCCTAGTATGAACCTATGAACCTATGAACCTATGAACATTAATACAAACACATTTCAATATTTCTTGAACAATAGGATATATGTCCCAACAGTAGGTTTAGTGTAAACATACCCATTGATTTGTGTGTTTAGATTATTGTTGCAGATATGGTGGGAGGAGGGAAGATGTCATTAACAACTTGCATATCCTTGCAGTACTCACAACTTTAATGATCATTGCTCCAATCATTACTCTACAAGTATTATTATAATACCCTATGGCCTTAGATTTGGCAGTGGTATGTTTGTACACAGTGTATACCTCAACTGTCTCATAGCTAAATTATAACTCCCTTACCTGGTAGACCTGTAGAGAGAATGTTTGTTAACACTATCTGACTGTTTCTACACATACTCCTGGATTCCTAGTTAAAATTATACAGATATCCCTCAATCTCTTAATGCACAACATGTGGACAAAGCTTGACAACATGGGGGTACAAATAGGGACATATTTTGAATATTGTTCTTATAAACATTTAGACAGTTGCTAGAGTAAAAGGATTTGTTTTAATATACATTTTCTGAAGGATTTGAAGTTTGACACTCAAATGTATGTCATTATTTGGTGACTACAATCATGAGATCATCCCAGTGATTTGCCAGGAAAAAAAGAGAAGCAGGGCAAAAATATGAGACAAATATCTGGACATTTCTGGGAAAATATGTACAGTTGAGATGTATGATTATGCATATAGCTTACTACCACTCCCAGGATTCGAACCATAGCTGTGTCTGCTAAAAATAGCTATTTAGAAACCACTGTCTGTTCCTTAAGTGTCTTCTGTCTAAGTCTCTCTTGGCCATACAATCTGACCTTGTAATTACAACAGCCTTATACAGACATTCCTAGACATATTTTTATGTAGCACAGTGTGAGAAACAGTGGTTGACAGAACAGTACTATTCTGATATCAGATCTTGGTGAAGGCTATATGTCAGGCCATACAATACCTGAGTAAACACAACTAGTCCAGGATGTAAAACTTTATTGCCAGGCAGTTACAGTTTTCTTATCTGAAAGACCTGGGGGGAATGTCTAACACTATCTGACTGTTTCTACACATATTCCCACATTCTAAGTTAAACTTATGCACATACCTCTCAGTCTCTTAACGCACAAACTCTAGACAAAGCTTGACAACATGGGGGTACAAATAGGGGCATATTTTGAATATTGCTCTTATAAACATAGAGAGTTGCTAGAGTAACAGGCTGTGTTTTGATATATGTTTTCTGAAGTATTAGAAGTCTGAAACTCAAATGTATGCCATTATAAGGTGACTACAATTCTGAGATTGTCCCATTGATTTACCAGGGAGAAAAAGGAACAGGCCAAAAATATGTGCCAATTATCTGGACATTCTGTGAAAATCTGTACAGTTGAGAGGTATGATTATGCATACAGCTTACCAGGATTCGAACCATGGCTGTGTGTGCTAAAAATACAATTGCTTTTTCAACAGAGTGAGCTATTTAGAAACTGCTGTATGTTGCTGTCTAAGTCTCTCTTGGCTGTACAATCTGACCTTGTACTTACAACAGTCTTAATGAAACATTCCCAGACATATTTTTATGTAGCACTGTGTGTGTAACAGTGGTTAACACAACATTACTATTCAGAAAATGCAACACTAAATGCCATACAATATCAGAGTAAACACAACCAGTCCAGGATTTAGAACTTTATTGCCAGGCAGTTACAGTTTTATTTAAATATAACCTATATGGAACTATTACTGTCATATTGTCTGGTTTATTCAGTACAATCCATACACAATTTTTATCCTGCCAAGTGACTTTCTACTACTTTATATTTATTTGGTATGACTACTAGAAGCAGAATTGTTACTCAGCAGCCTAGCGACACAGCCTTTGCAACCTACTAGCATGGACTTCCTGATTCACAGCCCACTCAGCTGCAGCTGTAAAGGGAATAGAGAAATATTTAGGCATACCTATCCATCACATGCACAGGCTGGACTTTGGTAAACAGTTATTGATATGAATACTTACACACTGCTGGGACATCACTCCTATGCCTTGCTTTTTGGACCCACTCATACAAGAGATACCTCTTCCTCTGCTTCAAGTTGGCATAGTGGTGCCGGACCTGCTTACCCATCTGAGGGATATCAGTGGCACTGGTAAGATCACAGGTGAGATGGTCCCAGGCTTCCGCTTTATATTGGGACTCCTGGTACTGTCCCCGCAGCAGTCTCGCATCATGTTTTTTTACCAGGAATCCTACCATGACCTTGGACTCCTGTATGCCTCAGTGCTGCACCCGGAAGCACATATCATCACCAACACCTGCCATACTGCCTGGAGTGGGAAGCTGCAAGCAGTTATGAGCTGTATTCCCACCTGTGGGGTTTAAATATGGCTGATTTCCCACCCTTTGCCATGAATGGATGGTTTTGAATATGGTGAGCTAAGCTAAACTACGGGCAAACCTACTTAGCTAAGGTTGGCAGTGATTAAAGGGGCAGGCTCAGCACTGCTTACCAATGGGCAAATCCACTTAGCTGGGCTACTCATTGCTTAGCACTCATATTTACACAATGCTTATACCTGGTAAGCAGATCTGTGCAATGCTTAGCATTGTTTATTTTTTTATTTTATAGACTATCTGCTGTATGGAATTGATTCATCATTCATTACATATTATAAATTTGTTTACTGTCCCTAACATCCCTCAATGTGCTTTCATTACATTTATTCATGTGTGACTATGATGTAGAAGTGCTTGACCCTATCTTAATATAGGCAGCTTCCCACTGTAGGCAATATGGCAGGTGTTGGTGAGGGCTTGTGTTTATGTGGAGGTTTCATAACTTTATTAAACTGATACCTCACATCTGGACCTAGTGCAGTACTCTGGTTAACAAATATATGTTATGTAGTAGCTAATTATAAAAAAAAAAATGTTTATTTACTGCTCTCACAGGAATGGCTGCTTGTGAAGTGTACGCTCTAACCACTATACTTTTGCAGTACTGCTTATGTTGGATGTCTCTTGCTATTAACTTTTTGTGCTGTTTAAGCTGGACTAAGCATAGCTAAGCAATGGGCACACCCGAGCAGCTACACTTAAACTTTATTGCATGTATAAAAAAAAATTATTTGTTGTGTTTTATTATTTGTACCCTTCAGAATATCCCTGCTAATGCTGAGCCTGTTATTCTATCAACTTTCTGCTTTGTGGGACAATTGTCCCTTATGGCTTTGTCTACATTCCTTACTCTGACAGGTTAGAAGGTGTGTGCTGTGTGCTTAAGCTACAGCTCTTATTCTTTCAACTTTTGCCTTGGTAGGGCCGATTGTCCCTTATGGCTTTGACAAGATTTTTTACTCTGACGGATTGGGTGTATTATGAGCATTCTCGCTCATCTTATATTGACAAATGGCAATTCTGGTGTGCAGGGGGCATGTGCATTTTGCACACCCCTGCACTCATACACAGATCCATATCCATTTAACAGCACGGCAGCGTACCTTCCTGAATATGCATGGCGTGCTGCTGTGCTGTAAGGGAATGGTCCCTTCCATGCAGGAATACATTATTCCTGCATGGAAGTTTGTTGAATTTCAGGGTTTATGTCATTCTTATTAGAATTTATAAGGAAAATCTTATTTTTATATTAAAAAAAAACATAAACCAATAAACCTGCACTTGATTTTATCCTTTACTGGTTCTTTGTTTTTGGGACAGAGGAGCCATTTGTTTATGGTCTGAACAGACAGGACATTTTATTCTGAACCGTAAGGTTTCCATTACTGAAAGTGCAAGATTTTGTCCTTAATCTCCATGGAATATCACTAGTAGTTTGTGGTTTTTATTTAATTTTGTTATACTCTGGCGATTTTACTACTAGTGTTCTTATTTTTGCCGTGTGCAGTATTACTTTTTATCTTTACATTATTTTTATATTAATTGAATTTAAGCCCAGCAATTTTCTTGAAGTAATCTATAACATCCATTAAATGTTGCAAAGAATTATTATGATCGCTCAATGTTAATAAAATGTAATCAGCAAATAATTGAATTTTTTACACTAAAGTGCCTGTGAAATGAATTTCTTCAATGTTTGGAGTCATTCTAATACAATTTGCAAATGGCTCAATGACTAAAGCAAATAGAGGGGATAAAGAGAAACCCTGTTTCTTACCCTTAGTCATTTTAATTGATGTAGAAGTACTTGATCCTATCTTAATATAGGCTAAGGAATTTTCATATAGGCATTTAATTAACTGGATAAACTCATGTGAAAATCCATATTCATCTAGACCCTGAAACAAATATTCCCATGAGACTGAATCAAACATGGTATTTACATCTAAACTTATAGTCATTCCATATAATTTACAATTAATATAATCAATTAATGTGAGGGTTCTTTTAACATTATCATATGTGTTCCTATCTTTTATAAATCCAGTTTGGTCTTCATTAATTGATAAAGGGATCAAATGTTTAATTCTATTAGCATATATGGCCATAAATGCTTTGTAGTCAATGTTTAAAAGAGATATTGGTCTAGATGTAGAATGTTCTTTAAGATCTTTGTCTGATATTAAAAACTGGATGCATTAAGGTATATTTCCAAGAAGGAGGAATATTATTATTTTCTTCAACTGAATTATATACTTTTAAAAGTAAATTTAAAGCTTCCCTGGGTAAAAACGTGTACATTTCTGGGATAATATTATCAATTCCAGGTGTCTTATTTAATTTTATTGTAATTGATTTATCGATTTACTTTATATGTTGTTCTGTTAATTTATTATTGATGTATTTTTAAAAGAAAAAGTTTACTATCACTTGTGGTTGAGTTTCTATGCTATTAGTGTTAATTAAGGTAAAATGCTCTTTAAAATATTCTAAAATACCTTCTAAATCATAAACATTTTCTTAGTACCAGGGAAAATAATTCCTTAATTTGTTTAGAATGTATAATGTTTTTTGTTCTATTTTCTGTTCATCTTTGATTGATGGGATTCATGGAGTAAGACACTCATTTAATGTTTTCTAAGTTAATCATAGTTTTGTGATGTAGCATCTGTTGTTTATCTCATTATATTCCTTTTGTAAACTAGTGTTTCATTTTTGGATATCAAGTCTCAATTTATCCAGTTGCAGTTGTAACTCTTCAAGTTCTTTGTCCCAGTGCTTTTACTTATTTATAAACCAAGCTGGCATCACAACTTATTATTGTTGTCTTCACCCCCTCCCAGGGGTTTGACTGCCCAAATCTACCTCCAAATTCAGTGTATATGCACAGCTGTTCCTGTAGAAGAAATGGGCAGCTATGGACCTTCCCTACACCCTGCCAGCACATCCCTGGCTATTTTCCCTAATGTCTTTCCCTCTTTGTGCCCCTTTTTTCACCACTTTCCTATCAACCCCTTCTCTTTTCTTTTAAA